>NW_009216281.1:35554-61280 GCF_000690835.1 Fulmarus glacialis
GGGGGCGGGAATAATAATAGAATATACAAAATGAGTGATGCACAATGCAATTGCTCACCACCCGCACTGACCGATAACCAAGTAGCCACCACTACTTCCTGGAACACACCTACCATTCATATACTGAGCATGACATGGTATGGAATACCCCATTGGCCAGCTGGGACAGCTGTCCCGGCTATGCTTCCTTCCAGCCTCTACCAGAACATGGAAGCTGAATGTCCTTGACTGATAGGGTACTTACCAACAACTAAAAACATCAGTGTGTTATCAACATTCTTCTCATACTAAATCCAAAACACAGCACTAGGAAGAAATTTAACTCTATCCCAGCCGAAACCAGGACAGGGTGGTCTCTGACTTTGCTGTGGCCAAGCTCTTTCCTCAGGCAAAACATAGTTTTGAGGACATTCATTGTAGTCTTCATGATGCAGTGCAGACTGCACTAAGTATCAGTGTCTCTGAAACCCATGGGAAACTGCAGCAAAGGAGACCCTCCGTAGTCCTGCATGAGGACTGATGTCTATATCAGGAAAAACTTCTTTACTGGAAGAGTGGTCAGGCCTTGGAACAGGCTGGCCCGGGGAGGGGGAGAGGCACCATCCCCGGGAGTATACCATCCCTGGAAGTATTTAAAAGACATGTAGATGAGGCGCTTAGGGACATGGTTTAGTGGGCATGGTGGTGTTGGGTTAACGGTTGGACTTGATGATCTTAGAGGTCTTTTCCAACCTTAATGATTCTATGATTCTATGATTCTATATCCTACCTGCAGGGCTGTATTCTGGGTCAGCCCACCTCTGACACAGTGCTAGGTCTTCATGTCAAACCAGAGGTAAAAATTTATCCTATCTCTGCCTCCTTTCCAGGCTGGTGCAGAATTACTAGGTGAATCTCTCTGGTCTTTTCAGTGGCAGAAACCATATGAAAGGATCACATTAATCTCATTTTTGAGTTCATGTATTTCTTGTACTGCAGTTCAGTACTTCACCAGGACATCAGCAATCCTAGCAATATAACACCATCGTAAGGCAAATCTGCTCCATGATATGTTGAAAGAGAGCAGGCGGGTTAAGAGAGAGGTTCAAAGCATTTTGCCAAGCACTGTCAGATCCAAGGGTAAGGCATTGTTTTTCTCAACTAGATCTACCTGCCAAAGTGATCTTCTTTGCTCAAATCTCCTCACTTCCCTGACCCTCTGAATGCTCTGTGCTGTACTGCAATGAGTCCTGACTGGTCCTGACTGGAAGTGGAGGCATACGACCACCACTGTGTCTTCCACAGGTGAACCAGAAAAAGGATATTTTCTAAGGCCATTTTCTCCAAGCTATGGATTGTCCCTCCATGCTTCCAGGAACAGCCGTTGAGGACAGAAATTGTGGCATGATCTTGAGGAGACAATAGGAGGTTCATGGAGACATCACAGTTGGCATTAATCTCACCTCACCTTAGTTCTCAGCAATAGAGTGTTGTGGAGACAGCCATCTTTGAAACTTCACCTTGCTCTAAAATGGGTGTTCAAAAAGTTTATATTAAATTTGATCGAAAAAAGCCTTGTTCTAGTAATTTTCCTCCTCTAAATGGAAACAGCCTATGTAGGCTTTGGATGACATGTTATTCAATGTCTTGCCTGTCATCTGCTCATAATTAAATGAAAAAATTACTTTTTGCAAAATAATACTTTTTTTTTCTGCTTACTTTCAGAGTCAAAAAATCACATTGGTATAACCCATGATTTTATATTATCTTTGCTGTCAGGAATTTTACAGCCTTCCAACGAAAAGTTCTGACAAAAAAATTTCTTTTCAGACCTCTATATGATTTTTTCTGCCTGAAACTCCAGGCCCCTTGGTGATTCACATTTATGACCTGAAAACATGAGCTTGGTAATTACTTCTTTCAAATAATAATTAAAATATAACTATTAAAATGTAGATGTAATTCCAAAGAAGTGATATACAGGAATTACAAGTTTGTCATTTCTGGACAGTTGTTTTGGGGTTGCATTTTTTTGTATGGGTTTTTTGAGGGATTTTTTTGATTGTTGTTTCTGGGGGGTTTTTTTGTTCTTTTTTTTTTTTTCTTCATTCGAATAAGTTTGATCTGGAATCTTTGTCTTTCATTACTCCCTGCAAAGCCATTTCCTCTCTCTCCTCACCCCCTTGAGTTGATTAACTGTTACAAAGCATTCCTGTGATACTTAGTAAATAACAATGCAAACATGTTTATGTAACAGTTTAACATGCTAATTATGTTTTTATGCTGGAGCTGAACGCACGCTGTCCTGGAGTCTGGTAGTCTTCAAGTCTTGGCTCTTTGATGTGAAGGGTGCACTGGGAAACACATTCGTTTTTCATTTTGCCTTGATGAAGGCTGCTGTTTACACTTTGTGTCACTTCTCCACAAGTCAGCCGCACGTTAACGGCCCTGGGGAATGCACTAGTTCTGCATCGGAGCCACGTGAGCCTCTGTGCCTGCAAGTGGCTGTGGCCACGAACAGTTCCTGTATGGAAGGATGGACATTTTTGTTGAGTCCTCGTGTGTGGGACCAGGCTGCAATATGCTTTCCAGGAGAAAGCTTCTGATCCAAGCTTGGTGAAGCCATTTGAGAACATAAATTGAAGCCAGCTTCTATTAGTCATTAGGAAAAGATTTTCATGGACAGTGGTTTAGGTCACATTTACCTGTCCATCTGATGACTGTCATCTTGGCCAATTCCACGCATATTCAACTAAGAACTTCCTTAAATTAGAAAGAATGAATTGGTACAACCTGAGCTAAAATGAAGAAAATTTCTAACAGGTGTTCTGACAAACGAGTATTTTTCATAAACTAGTCATAGAGGGAGAGATATCACATACACTGACTAAAAAATTTAGACTGGAACTTTCCTCTGAATCCAGTAGTACCTGGGTTGGAGACAAGTATTAACCAAAGGGACTGGGTCTGATCCAGTCTGACAATTCTGGGGACAATTTAGGCCAGAAAATTCTACATAAATCTCTGTCCTCCACCCAAATATTGGGTCTATATTAAAAGTTCATGCTGATTTTTTCCTAATCTTAATGTGACTGAAGTACAAATTACATGGAGAGTAGTATGGCAGAAATAAAGCTTCATTTGACACAATGGTAATAATTAAGCATTTAGAAACTAATGTGACATTTTATCTTGCCAGTTCAGTCAATGGGAATTTTCTTTCCCATTAACTTCTGTGAAAACGTGGCAAAAAGCTGGACTTGGTATAAGCAGAAGACAGGCTGTTGAATACAATATATGTATTTGTGACACTTTGAGGCTGATCTCTTATTTGGCTGCTGCATTATTCTCTTCCCAGAGGAGGGAGAGCAGCTTGCTACTTGCTTTTCTCTCCTAGTTTTCTCTCGATGTTTTACAATGAGCAAAGTTAGGATATGCAACTCTGTCTTAAGTTAAAAGGAACTGGAGCTTCCCCTGTACCTGTTGGACAGCTCAGATCTTACAGGTTTTGTGAAACTGCTGTTTGAGGGACAGAGCAAATCTTGGTTTGCCCGGTGTTCACCAACCAACTTCGCCTCTGTCATAAGTAATTATGAGCTATTTGGTTTGCCTTGGGAGCAAAACAAACAAACAAACAAACAACGCTACCTTTGCTACTTTGGAGCTCCATTGCGTGATCCAGCTCCAACTATAATGTGTTGTAGTGACTGATGCATGCAATAGGTTGGGCTCCTTGGTCTTAAACTCTCTTAAATTTACAGCTGGGCTGCGGACTGCACGATGGTGCACAAATGGGCAGTAGCTGTGACCAACTGGAAATGCACTTGTTTCTACAAGAACACCTTTCTGGGACAAACAGCACGGCTGAGGGGACAAACGACGGCAGTAGTCAAAACTTCTTTACTCCATTGCTAACTGTCAGGAGTTATGACAAACCTTGGCATCTGGAACAAAGTCTTGATATCTCACTGTTAAAGATAAGTCTTCCTTCTTCCAAGAACCATTAGTTTCAATAGTAAAACATTTGAAGAGCAAACTCCAGGGCTGATAATTAGGCTGATCATGGTTGTTGAAGAATAGGCCACATGGACAGGCAGTGATGAAAGGTTAGTCCCTCTCTACATTGTCTAAGTCGGTTTTCAATTTATGTAAATGAGAGTATTCCACAGAAATCCTCTAAGAGAAATCTTCTGCTTGTTAAGTGAGAATCAGTCCACTGAAATATCAGAACCTGGATCTCAGCTGCCACACACTGCAACACCTCACCTCAGTACATGAAGTCAAGGAAGATCTCCTGGTTTACATCAAATTTAATTCTGTTGGCTAAGATCTCAAAACATGCATGTATAGATGTAAAAGGTGTTTCCTAGCTCTACTATCTCTCGTGTGTGCATACCTTTTCTCCAGCCTCTGATCTGCAGACTCCTGTGAAGTTGGGGGAGGTCTATGGAGTGCTGCTGAGGCACGTATGACAGATAGCCAGAAGAAGAGACCAAGCTTGCTGTCATATAGGGTAAATGTGCTATACAGGGATCTGCACCTCCACAGCAATATATTAGGATATCTGCAAACTGATAAAGGCTATAAATCTCCTTTATACCCTACAGCAACATCCCCTGAAGAGAATGCTGTTGGCCTTTAGCAGCGAACATATCCTCAGGACCTGGCAAAGCAAGGTGAGGGAAAAAGTCATTCCAGCCCACCACTGACATATAGAATGTGCTTTCTGCTTGATGTGCTTCTCCTTGTCACTTATCTCACCTTGATTTGCCTATTCATCACTCCTCCGTCACTTCCTAGAGCCCTTGACTGGTCTCCAAATCTCATTCCTGTGCTGGGTTCCTGCACGAATTGGCTGGTAACACGTTCCAGATGTTTTATTGTCCTCCAGGTGGTGAGGAAAATATTTTGTCTAAAATTCCTTTCTCTTGTGGAGGATTCTTTGTCTTCCCAGTTTTTCCCAGTCTGAGTAAGTGAACAACCCCACCAGCACCTCTTCTTTATGCAAACCTAGAGTTTTTTCCTTAAGTTCAGCCCTCATGTCTTTTCTTGGTCCTTGTTGCTAGCCCCTAAAACTCCCTTAATGTCTGGTTGATAACCAAAGAAAGAAGAATTTCTCTCTGCTGAAGTTAATTATGTCATTACAGTCCCTGCACGACTAGTGACATAACATGGTGCCATATTTGGTTGCTAGGATTTGGTCATATATTGGTCAAGAGGCTATTATCACCGCTCTGCTTTCAGTGAAATAATTTCCCTGCAAGTGTCTGATTCTTTTCTAGTTACAGATACACAGCAAAACCATTTGGACTATTCTTAGGAGAGTGGGACAGCGTAGGAATCTTTCTGAAAAATGCTGGATTAGACTTTACAAGACATCCTTAATCCACTAGTCAGCTGGTATTACAAGACTGTAACAGATGAAGCAAGATGGAAAAAAGTTGACTGGCCTGAGAAAGAAAGGCTCAAAAAAGTAAAAATAATAACTCTGTAAAACAGCAATGGAGAAGGGATAGAGGTATAAGTTGGTAGCTGCTCAAGTGAGGTGATTGGTAACTATAAAAATGACCAGCAAAGCATTGGATCCGACATGCATCAGGCTTCAGATGGTAGTCTGCCTCCCTACTTCCGTTCACTGTTTCTTCTACGTATTAGTTTCCTCTTGACCCTCTGAGCTTCACGTTTCCCACATCAGCAATGGTTTATCCTGAACTTGCTAACCACCTGTAGAAGACACTAGAAAACTCAGGACAGGTGGCATCAAGATGACTGGGTACCATGAGCCTGACTGACAATACTGGGTATTACCCATGCAACAGAGACCCTTGGCTGCGTCATTTCTAGCAGCAGCCCTGCTAGTGGGAACCTGGCAGGGATGCTTTCCAGTAAAGGTAGCTTAGTGTTTGGCAGGGAGCGGAGCCTGGAGTATTCTGAACTTCAGAGCTTCCTCCTCCACCTCAAGGAGACTGTGTCTGTTACAGCATTTTAATTTATGTGGCTTTCTGATTGTGCATGTGGGGTTATTTTGCACGTATCATCAGAAGAAAGCCAATATAAGTCTTTGGAGGGCTATTCACAGCTCAGCAAAGCCAATCAGATTTAGGAAATAAGCTAGCATTGGGAGGTAAAATAGATATTAAATAACAGTAGTGTTTTTATAGCTTTTATAGGTTAAGGTCATAAGCAAAGCAAGATTTGTAGTGGTAGATATATTTTATTACACTATCTGAATATTATCCTGCCCTAGAAATATGTTATACATCAGACAGCACCTTCTCTCTAGAAAGAAGGCCTCAGAGAAAGGTCTCTTTCCCATATAATTACAAATTCACAAATTGTCATTAGTCCCTGCTGTAAGTGTCAGTGATCCAGAAATCACTCTTTCTTGTCTAAGGAGAGATTACCTATAAGATAACATTCATTCAGCATCATTGTCAGGTGAAGTGATCTTCCTTGAGGCTCTGATTCAGTCAGGTACATAAGAATATGACAAATTTATTTTCAGAGTAACCACATGGACTTCATCATGGCATCAGATGAAGAATACAATGCTTTTGTCTTTGGATTCTGTTATGTGATGCTAGGCAAATCAGTCTAATTCTGACCCTTGGGGAATACATTCACCGGATCAGGAACTACCTCATTACTTCAGACTGAGGTCATCTCAGGTGTGGATACTCATGGAAAGCTTTTTTTTTTTTTTTTTTACCTGTTTCAAGTGGAAACATAATGCACAGTGGAGGCAATCTGCTAAGGTTGGGTACTTGAGCCACTGCTTGCACGCTTAAACTGTTAGTTGTACATAAGGCTGCATGCGTTATTCCTGACTCTGGACAATGCGACATTAATTTCCTTCCAAAAGACAAGTATGACATACAGTCTTTGCCCATTTAATTTCTTGTGCTAGCATATGTTTGAGATTTCATGCTCAACCAGTCTCATTTCAACATGCAGAAATCTTGCCCAAGCAAGCACTAGGCAAATCTCATACTTATTTCTAATTTTTTTTTTTTTTAACTCATAAAAATAGATAGATATATCTTGATTCAGGTCATCTTGTTATGAGTTGGGTTTTCACTCCAGACTTAGCAACTGCTAGCAGGTTCCCTGTCCTACAATATTTTGTTTTTTGAAATAAATGGTACAACCAGGCCTAATAATAATAATAAAAAATAAGAGAAGAAAAATGTTGTCAGGGATCCAAACATATGAACTTTATGTCATGAAAAGCTTTTATTCTGGTTCCTATTCTCACTCGTGCACAGATTTATTGAAAAAAACTTGACATTTATTCATTTTCCACTTAGATTATTGTGGTTAAATCAAAAAGAAGTGTCAGGGCTTAGGGAGCTGAAAGCAGCTACACTTTTTCCATTGTGACGGGTCACATGGTTTCCATTTGTTCCATGAAAACCCTCATGGTTTTGGTTATTTTCACTGTCTGGAATGAGATATAATTCCACTCCTGCTGCCAAATCTCCTGTATCGCATAGGAAACTCCTGCATTTTGGGCCATCTCCCTCAGTTCAGCTGGGAGGCCTGTTTCACAAGGAGCTTTTTTTTTATTATTATTTATTGTTTCCAGTGGTCTGAGGAGACTCTTCAAATGACTGTTTGAAACCCTTCTTCAGACAATAGGAGAGGAAGGGAGGTCTTGGGTAAGGTATCGTGCTGCAATGGAGGAGAGCTGTGTTCAACTCTGGTTCTCATCACATACGGGAGCCATTTCAGGCTGGGTCAAAAGCCTGTTGAAATCCATAGAAAGATTTCAGTACGTGTGAATCAGACCCATCATGACTGTGTTATGCTGTTTGCAGTGGGGAGGTCAAGGAAGAAAATGAATCTTCCACCTTTTACTGAGTATGGGCTCATTTACATAGAAAAATTGTTCTATGGGCACATAATCAAACGCGGTTAAATTCTGGCAGCTCCTAGATTTACAACCGGTCAATGGTTGCTCTTTAATTGTTCCCCTACATGCTTTTAGTCCACCCCAATCACATGGCAAAATGAGTTAGCTTAAACCTCGGTGAAGGGAAAACAAGGCTGTCTCTATCCCAGACAGAAATATCAAGTCTAGGAACACGTCTGTTTGCTAGTGAGTTCCTCAAAATTGGGTTAATGTGAGGTGATTTGAGAAAAGCTTATAGTCAGTGAGTAAATAGGGACCACTGAGTTTCAATTCCGTAGTATCTAACACTCCAGAAGATATTTCAAAGAAAAGACATCATTAAAGAAACAATGATAAAAGCAAGCAAGATAAAAATGAATGTACGTTTACCTAAAGTAAATCATACTGGATGCATCTGATTTCAATATCTATCTATCTACCAATAATAAAAACTACTGATGGGTAGAAATAGGTACTTTTATATTAGATTTACATGTTAGAATTATTTTCTTTAGGCTTAGCTGAATTCAGCTGGGGAATTTAGACTCTATTGACTACACAGACCAAGTCTCCAGTGAGCAGATGTCCTCATCAGGTAAGACGAGTCTCATCTAAGTCCCAAGAGCTGTTATTAAACCAGCAATGAACATAAGAATCCCAAGATGTCATATGAAAACAATATTAATTTTGGAAAAATACTGTTCAGGACCAGAGAAATATTTAATTTTATTAATGTGGAATTGTCACATTTTGACACTGCCAGCACAAAATATTTATTAAAAGAAAAACATCTTGTTTCAATCAAGAAAAATGTTTTATTTCTACTTTCTCTGTTTGACACATTATAGCACAATATTACTGTTACATGTAAATGACACTAAATGTAAAATTAATAACAATGAAATTACAAAGTCAAAGTGAGAGCTTTGAAAGGATTTATCTCAAGGGGGTTTTTTTCAACTTAAAATTTGCTAAGAACAAATACTTAGAAACATTTTCTTAAATCTCTCTTGGCATTAATTCAAAAAAGGTCTTGTGTTCCTCAAAGTAACTAACTCTACCAAAATCTGTAGTAAAAGATCTCACCTTGATCTCTCACCTACAAACTGTTCCCCACTTATATTCTTATATATTTGTGATAACAAAGTAACTGAATGATGGCAACATTTGCTATTTGAAATGACTTATGTAACATAAAGAAAAAAAAGGCTCTTCTAAACAATGAATCATGAAAAAGAACTTGATTACCTGAAATCTTCTTTATTTTTTCAGTTTCCTTACTTTTAAAATATATTTAATATACTTTAAGAGTAAAATTGTCCTTACAATGTAAAATTGAACAGTAATTTGCTTAGCAAAGAGCAGGTACGAATCAGATGGGGTGATCTAATTTCTAGAAAGGCTTTTAAGGTCACTATAAGGTTTTTTGTTTTGAGCATCACTTTGATCTGGAGAGAAATGCATTACTTAGGGAACGTGTTGGGGTTGGAAATGAAAACTGGATGTTACATTTTGTTAGTGGTCCTTTTACAGGTGATGTGAAGGTATGAGAGAAATCCCTCCTTAACTGAGCAATTTCGATGTTTTTAAGGATAAAAAAAAAGAGTGTGGATAGTCCCACTCAGCTTCACTCTCAAATGTTGGTGCTAAATCTCAGCTGGGCAATGGGACTCTTCTCTAGGCCGCTGAAGAGACACAGGCATCTCCACAGAGTGATTCATCCCACCCATGTTGGACAACACTCTCAGGACAGAGTGAGTCTGTCCTTTGAAGGGCTCAGTCCCCCCAACATAGCCGGAGGAGGCCAGAAGGAACTTGTTTGGTTGTACTGGGTCTCCAACTTTCAGCCAAACAGCTTTATATGTGATTAATTTTACCCTTCTAGTTGGCAATCACTTTGATATTTAGAAGAGTACATTGGCTCTTAGCTCCAGTACGCTTCATCTCCACGGGTAATTTAATAGCACTAGGATTTAGCTGTGATACTGCTAAATTGCTACAATGCATGATTTTGCCCTACAGAAGCTGGGAGGATCTCAAAGCACTCCTGTATGGTTCAGGATTAATGCTTCTAGCCAAGGAGCATTCTCAACAAGCAGCCAACCAGTTCTGGAGGATACGAGAGATTAAAAACTGTGACAGTTCACCGTAATGCCAGAACATGGGTCCTGGCGGAGTCTAATTTACCAGCATGGATGTAGCTTGTGCGCAAAGGACTCTGGCAGTGGTTTTGCTGCAGTCAGAGGCAGGATCTTCATATATAATCTCTGAACATAGCAAATATTGCTTTGGAGCTCAACCCTGGGAACTGCTGAGCAAAGCAGCTCTTTTGCCTCAGAAAAGCATTTGAGGTTTCCAAATGCACTTTTATTCTGACGCAGAATGAAATACCACCTAGCAAAAACTTTCCATTAAAAAAGAGCGAGGTAGGTCAGGATAATCTGTAGCATCCCAATTGATGGCATTCATCACGAATGTGAGAAACCCACAGGCTCACCATGGATTTGAACCGAGCTTATTAATTCTCAAGTGACTGCATTAACCATTACCTATTTCTCTCTATTCTCTACCACCACCCCAATTGTATTGAGGAATCAATAATTTTCTCTAAAGTCTTTCAGTTTCCAGAGTTACAACACATTTTTTCATGGCAATTTCTCAATCAACTCTAGCACTAGATACAATCTTCTACCGTGTGTAATCCATACTTAAGAACAAGTTTTACATGGAACTTTAGCCTTGTTTACATGTGTTCATACATTTATTTGTTTACATGTTCTTGCCTCAGTCCAAATCAGAGAGAAAAATTTGGTAGCACCAGAAGCTCTAACAATTACTGGAAGTCAGATTTTCATTCTATCTCCATTTCTCTCCTTTTAAACTCCTAATAGGATTGACTGTGAATTTGGAAAGAGAGAATTCTTTTATTTTGTTTTTGGTTTTGGTTTTTTTTTTCCCTTCAGTCTGGATCTCAATAAAATACTCAGACAATAGGAAGAACCACTCCGGAAATACTTAGCAATTTCCAGCTAAAAATCATAGGAAACTAATATATTTCTTTAAAACTTTTTCCAGGGCTTAAGTGTTGATGAAAATAATCTCTGGTCTTTTATAATGAAAGAAGGAAAAAATGACGTGTTCCCCCCCGCCCCCAACATTCTCATCTGTATTTATAGGAGCTCTCCTAACAGAAAATTTGAAGGTAGTACCTTTGCTCCTTACTTGTGAAAATTAGGAGGCACGTCTTTATTTTGATGAACTCCACAAGCATCAAATTCACTTGAGGGAATTTGAATCTCTTTTTTTCCAGCACTGCAGCCCTGGCCTGAGACTTTGCTCATTCCTCTCCTATGCCCTTCCCACAATTCTATTACATACAATCTGGAGCAATGGATGTTAGTAAACTCAGTTTAATTTGAACTTTTAAAATTATTATTATTTGCTGTGTTGACAGTGAACAACATCAAGCAACATCTCCTTCCTCAAGGAATTTTTGCTGCATTTTTATTTTGCTTTCTCTCTGTGGTTTGCTCCTGAAACCCACTGCTGCCAGCTTCTTACCCACAACCCAAATCAGAAGAAGCTGGAAGAGCAGGTCTTATGAACTGGCGATGAGTGCTACTTGGCAGTCATCCTTGTTAGATTCCAGGGTCTGTGGCTTCAAATGGATATCACACATACATGCACAGTCATATACTGCCCTCCCACATGTTCACGCATGTGTGCCGATAAGCAAAAATGTGTTCACACACTGCAGTGATAGTCCAGACCTGTCCATGTTCCAACACACCTTTCAATCTATAAATAACCCTAATGCAAGCTCTGACAATAACATCTCTCTTTTTTTCTTTTCCCCCCCCCCCGGAGAGCAACATAGATATGCATCGCTGAAAAGGAGATGTTTGAGAGGCACAAGAAGTTAGAAAGATGCAGGTTCCTGAACACAGGCTAATCCCACTATGCAGCAAAGAGAAAAGAGATTTATGGAAATTATCACCTCTGAAATAGTCACAGAGTTACCGCATTTCTCTGCCGATGACATGACGACTCATCTGCAGTAAGGCTCAGAACATTCAGCTCTTAGAGCCAGAGGTTGACTTGAAGAGCACGAAACTACACACACTGGAAGAGCTGTGGCAGTCAGTGCAACAAGAGCATTTTCCAGTGCGCTACTAGCTCCCTTTACCAGGCTTTATGACTTTCACAGTGGAACATGTATCATCAGCTGTGTCAACAAAAGTGTAGCAGCAAAGGAATAGAAATGAAGAGTGAGGCCATCTTCAATCACCCAGGTATATCTACAAGAGGACACTTTGGTGTGCTTTGTCCATTGTTGCCCCTTGGCTAGTAGCCACATACCTGGGGTCTCTAAGATCTCGCTCAACAGAACTCCAAGGAAGGAGGTCTTTTTGAAATGGCTAGAGGTGTAGGCTTCAAAGATGGTTATCCTAGAGTCCTAACAAAATAACTGCTGCACAGACCTTCTCCCAATGTGACTTCTCTGTGTGTGAGTGAAAGTTGGGCTGGACATGGGTTCCCATCTCAGCAGTACGTATTCAGGACACATTAACGTTTGTAAAAGAGGAGACACACACCTTATGGTACATGGTTTTGACACAAACAAATTTTTGTAACCTTAGAAAGTCACTTAAGCTCTCAAGCCCCAGTTCTTTATCTGCCCAGTAGGAACAGAGGCTTTGCTTTTCCCACTGTTGTCAGCTCTGCATGGAAAGGGCTGATCCTTGCTTTGTGCATGTGCGCAGAGTGCATAACACACTGGGGTTAAAGTCTTGCTGAGACTTATATCTGCTACCCTTAAAATAAAAACATTCCCTATTCACAATGTTGACATCAGTGGGAGCTGATGGAGCCCAGTGGGAGCTCCAATGGGAACTCAAATACTGTTAAAATTTGGGCCAGTACCTCAGAGCCCTCAGTACTCAATTTGGTAAGTGTGTTGCTATTGGGAATAAAGATACCCAAAAACTGTAGCACATGGCCTATGTATTTTGTCCATCTTACTCCTTACAGCCTATGTTCTGGTGCTGGTTTTAAATGGCTGCCATACTGGGGCTTCCACACTACTGACGCTCAGCTACAGTTACTCCAGGATTTCCAAAGACCAACCAAGGGACTTCCTCACACACAACCATACTCCCAGGCTTTCACCTGCCTGCCGGCTCCACTGGCAGGACCGTGCTTTTTTCTTCCATCAGGCTATCTCTCTTGCCTAATAAAAAGCAGAATTATCTCAGCTTGTATCAGAGCTCTCTTTGTGGTGACAGTCTAAATGATAACTAATATTTAACAACTAAACGGCTTCCCAAAAGCAAAAGTGAAAGGCTGGTTACTTGGAGCAAAGGCATCCAAGAGGAAACATATTTTAAGAAATAAACGACAATATTTATAAGAGCTAATGCATATGTTTACTTGCCAGTCACCTAGCGATCACCTATGTTGAGATGGCAGAAATTCTTTGTCACTGACATCCCTGTAACTCCCCAAAGAGGGAATTAAGCCACTCTCTGACTTTTTATAGCACTTTGATCTGGCAACACCCCACTCTGACAAAGCACAAAAAAGGGACAGACTGTTGAGAGCTAATGGCTTTCTCCACCACCTTTCAAGTGTGTACCCAGATCTTCTTATCTGGGAAGCCATTGTATTGCTTCCCTGTTTGTTCCTCCCAGAGCCCTACTGCATCAACTCATTCACGCGGATAAGGTTTATGACCCCAATAAACAAGAGTCTTCCCTCACTTCCCAGAACACAAAATAACTGTTTCTCATGTTTCTAAGCTTTACCAAGTAATGGTGACACAGCAACTAAAGTCCTGCTGTGTCCGCCATTCCCACCAATAGCCTGCTCCAGCACTGAGTGGCTGTTGCTCCAGCAATTTGGTTTTCATAAAATCCCTGTCCAAATATCAGCCCCTTACTCCATGCTAAATAAGTTATCTCTTTGCTTTCTGGTAACCTCTCCTCAAATGTTTGTAGGCTGTTACTAGGTTCCCCATGCTGTGCTTTCAGAGCCAAGCCATTCATCTTTGTACATGACTCATAGGCTGTTTCCTTCAGCCAATTAATCATGAAGTTGGGTTTCCCCCAACATACCTTCTCTGGCTCATCTGTATCTTTCTGGTAATGAGGTGCCCAGAAGTGAGTGCAGCACCCCAGGTGCAGCCTCCCCAGGCCCATCAAGTGAACGAAGCTCACCTTTCTGCTCCCTGACATCACTCCTCTGGGTCTCCAGCCCAATCTCACAATGATGGTTCAGCTTCCGCAGCGCCCTGCAGTATCACAGCTCTGCTTGCTGTCCATGCTCACCCTGTTATCTTTGTCAGCATAACTGCTTCTACCTGCCGGTGGGGAGGTTTGTTTCAGACTACTTCCATGCCCGGAGGAGCTGTATAAATTGCCTTTTCCAACTCTATTCTCATGTGGTTTCCCCCCTGCGTGTCCAGCTTGTCTTCGCTGCTCTGCGTTAGTCTGTCATCCTCACTGGTTTTTGCTAATCCTGTTGGCTCCCCTACCCTGACGATGATAATATCTTCCCAGACCACAGAAGTCTTAGTCTATTCTCTTTAATACCATCACACTCATTCCTTGCAGCCATCTGGGGAGAAGCAGAGGAAAGCCCAGGCAAAGCTTTTTATAACCCTTAATCCCAAATCTGACCTGCTCTAGTTATGCTCTCCCAGCATGAATTATAGCAGCAAGTACTCCCTCAAAGGCTGGTGTACCTTCCTGGAGTAGAGTTGCTCTGCTAAAGAAGAACCTCTGTCTCTTTCTGTGCAGGGGAATTAACCCTGTGTGACAGCAGCATCAGGATCAGACCTCAAGGCTACATCTATTCTGTTAAATTAAGCAGCACCAGGGAATAATCTCAGTCATTGGAACATGATCAGATTAGCATTGCATTGTTAGCAAAGTTCCTGGCACCCTTTTGGTCCAGAATCACTAGAATTCTCCCAAATGAGGGTAAGCACAGGGCAGGGACATGCCCAGATGACAGGCGCTATCCTGTCCTGAGCGTAGAGGTGCAGGCATGGGCTACCCAGCCACGGTGCTGGAGAATGTGCTCGTTCAATTCACAACAGCTGTGATCAAAGTCTTCCCTTAGGCTGTCAACAGAGAGGTCGCTGCCTGTTCCACGTAGACTCACACAACTCCACCGATGCCATTCACTGTCTGAGTAACTGCGGAGAAATAACACCAAATTCCGCCCTGATTTACTTTATCTGTTCATTCCAGCTGAGAGAGTCACAGCCGGGAAACAGCGGAGAAAGCATCTCACGCACGCTTCCTCTGTGCTGCGACGTGCAGGGTAACTGCTAACGGAGCGGAGACAAGGCTGAGGACAGCCAGAGGCCTGGGAAAGGTGACAGAACAAAACCAGGAAGAGCACATGCCCTCACCAGGTTTTCCCCTCTTTAATAAAATTGTCCAATCAAATGTTACACTCATCTTCAAAACTGCAGACCGCTTTTTTTGGTTTTTTTTTTTTTTTCCTTAGGGTTTTTATTTCTTTTCCTTCCACCCTATGAATTTTGCAGAAGGTATGAGAACCTCAGCAGACATTCAAGTCCCTGGGAAGCATTTAATCACCTATAATCACTTCTCGCAGGTCATATGATGTAAATCAGCTGATAGTTTTCTGTTCTTCCCCTCAGCCATCTTCCTCTGAAACACGCTGTTAGCTGTCTTTAATGGGAGTGTTTATAGAGGATAATACCATTCCAGGCACTTCCTGCAACCATGTGTTCTTCATTTGGAAGTATCGCATAGAAACATTGCTTCTTGTGGCATTTCCAAATAAAAACCTCATGGTCCTGACTCTGAAATGCTGCATAAAGTTCTACCCTTGTGGTATTTCAGGGGAAAGAATTGATTTTTTTTTTTCTTCATTCTTTTTCTAATAAGACCGGAGCAAAAATTTTTTTGGCACGAGAACTAAATTCTGCTCTGGATTTTATTATCTGAACCCCTTAAGGAAAATCTTCCCAGCAGTTGCCTCTACCTGATCATAATGTATCAAATCTGGGTCTATTTGTAGTTTAGGTTAGAGGACTGCTCTGTGCTCTCCCCTCCAGCTTCATTTCACTTTCCTTTTTCCTTTCCAGATGACACTGGTTAGTTGTTTATCAATAAGATCAAAATAAATGGGAAATCAAATTCAGTGGTATTTTAATCTCCAACTCAACCACACAGTACCACACGTAAACACCGTCCCAAACCCCCACCACATCCAGCGCACTTTGTCTCTTCACAGCCAACGGGAACAGAAGAGCCTCCAAGTAAAAGAAAAGTGAGTTTCTTGGCATTGTGCATTGCAATACCCTTGTCATTCTGATAGAAAAGAAAACAAAATAATTCCAAGCATTTGAAATAAAATATCTCTTACAGTTAATAAACATCATAAGATAATTAGTGCTGCAGCAAGAAAAGACATAATTTTACTTTTTCAACTCATTTTGTAGTACCTGTACATTTTCTACTCTTTCGCCTCTGAATATTGTTGATTTGCAGCTAATTTAATTTAGCTGACTGATGATAATGGGTTGTTTAAAAGATTTTCATTCATTTTTCCTTTCAATTTTTCCTTTCTTCCCCTTTTGAGTCTCTTTATCCCTCTAAGCTTTGCAACATTCCTTTATGATTCCAGCTGTGTAAATGCTATATGGAGATAACTCAAATAACCAATATATTAAAAAAAAACCAAAAAACAAGAAACCTGAGAATAAGGAGAAGATTTCATTATTTCCTTTTTTTGCATTATTTATTCTATTTTTTTCCCTAGAAAAACTGTTTGGAAATTTTAAAATCCTTTTGCTAATACTTTCTGTGGGCCTGAATGTTCAGCCAAATACCTTTTAGAAATGAGGCACATTAGAAATAAGATCATTATTAGAAAATATATCTAATTCAATACAGTTCTCTGTCCTGTGAGCACAAAACCTCACTAGTTCAAACGAGGATTTGAGATGGTTCCTGCTGCATTGCCACAAGTTTCTGTGCCATAGGTGAGTGGGACAACCTTAAGTAATTGAAAACACAGTGGTTTAGGTCACTAAAAGAAGTTGTTTCCCAAACACATCTTTTTCATTTTCTTCTGGAAATTTGGGCAGGTTTAATAAGATTTTACATGAATTTAAAATCGTCTGTTTGCAGCTGCAACCAGGACTCTGATACATACTCTTGCACAGGACTTTCTCCGTGCAGAAAGTGCTGTGGGAACCTTGGGCACTGCTAAGCAATCATCCCCAGCACTCAAAAGTCACGGGTCAAAGGCTGCGAAAAATGAAAGGACTGACCTACAAGTCAAGAAGATTTTCTTTTTAGAAATAATAAAAGTGAGATTGGTTTTGTCTGTCCTCTGTCATGCACCTTGACCTTTTTGTCCGTAATTACAAAAAATGCAAACATGTTTTGGTTTAGTTTAGTTCATAATCTAAAATTTAGAAACTCACACAATTCCAGCAGCTGGAACTTAAAAAAGAAAAAAAGAAATGCAAAACTCATGGTACAGTCACTACAGATGGCATCTCTGCAAGAGGTAGACTGTTTTTTCCATTCAGCATCACTTTTAGTACCCAGGATTTTAATGCATAATGATCTGAATACATCTTCAAATACCCATGGAAAATCTCTGATGGAAAAGCAGACCTCCTGGAGTCACTGACTTGTCCCACAAGGGCTCTGGGGAATTCCTGTTTTGGAGGAGATGAGACTGCAGTGAAGGTAAGCAGAGAGAAAATGAAAAGGAGGTAAAGTTCAGGACTTTGCTCTTTACAATGAACTGACCCTGGGAGATATCAATACGCCCCTTCCTCGCTGTTTCCTCTATGATGACATCATCCTGCTTTCCTGGAGGGTTTTGGGGTTTGGTGTGTTTGTTTTTGGGTTTTTTTTTTTTTAAACTTACTCTTCAACTGTGTGAACATAGGGAGGGAATAATAACTTCTCTTAACAATTTTTTTGCAATTGCAGGGGCCTAGCCTCAGTGCTGTCTGTTATCTCCCCCTCCTTCTCTCTTTGAATTTAGGAGCCTTTTGGTCTCTGTAGCAGAGATTGTGACAGGCTGCAGGGAAGCATTTTGTGGCTTGTGATATGTACTGGACATAGTATGGATTTTCTACTGATCCGTTTGGAAGTTTGAGATGGCAGGAGACTGGACTTAAAGGACCTGAAGGAGTCCTGCTTGTCCTATGCTCTGAATTTAATTTCTGTCCAGGACATCTAAAAGGAAGAATCTGCTCATTCTCTATTTTTGGAATTAAGGTCTATTTACGGTTGCTCTGGAGTCTAGAGACAGTACAAAGTGTTTTAGCAGATGCTTTGTGTGGTCTTTGAACTCTTGCAAGCCACAAGGGAAGGAAAAAAGAAGAGGATTTCTGCATTTTAAGGCCAAGGGCTTTTCGGATTATTTAGAATCATCTCCAATGTAAACCAATCGCATGATTTCCATCCAGTTCCTTCTGTCCTGAGCTCAGTCACTTGTGTCAAAGGTGCCAAGCACTTGGAGATGATGACAGGTAAGTGAAAGAGCTGCATATGGTTAAAACATAGCTACTAGCATCCGGATGCTGCATATGAAACAGGACATGTGGTGTTGTAATGGAAGAGTGGCATCTGTTCCCTGGCTGCAGAGCGTTGGTGGTCCTTACAGCTGTTCCCTGGAAGACTTGTCTGGCATTTTCAGTCTCAGACTTGATAACGAGAGTCCGTGGTGGCCTTGGAGAAACACGGAAGGATTTCAGATTTCTGTTGGCCACAGAAGATTGGGAATCACGGACTGTGTCCAAGAATCAGATCTGCAGGAGAGTCCCATTCCTCAGGGGCCACTGATGACAGCACAGCTAAAGTGGAGCTTCATCTTTTCCAACTTGCCTGTGGTCTACCACACAATTTGTTTGTTATGCTGAGCCTAAAGAAGCTTACCACTCAGAACCAGCAGCAGCTTTGGCGTGAGGTACAAAGTAGGCCACTCAATCAGGCAGCAGACTATAGGGGACACCAAGAGAGACATGACCCCACTGCTTATGACACTGCACTGGAAACTCTGCCTGTCTGCTGTCCTTGAAGCACATCCCTCCATCCATCCAGCAACAACATGGGCAGTAACTCTGGCTCTCAGAGGCCTTTCTCACAAGATTACCTTTCTCTTCCCTGAGCAGGGGACTCTAAAGCTGATCCCTCATCCTTACCCTTATTTGCCACCACCCTGCTGAGACAAGTGACTGGTTGTGTCTAAACTCCTCCTTTGCTCCTGTCCAGGGAAAAGCCCAGTCAGCTTTAAACTCCTCCTGGAAAAGGTATTCTCCAAGGGCAATCCTGGAGATTGCTGAACACATGCTCGCTGCTTTTTGGCAAGCCAACTGCCCTGCAGCATGTCTGCTGGACAAACCCAGCTGGGACACAACAGAGTCTCAGGGGACCTCCCGAGGTCTGGTCAAGGCTGGTCAATATAGTGTTATTAGTCAAACTTCAGGGAAATCCAATGGATGGTGGTGAGTCATCTCATCTGGCTGGAAGTGACCCAGTCACACTTGGATCCCCACATTCTCAATGGAGAGAAACAAACTTCTCAGGCACAGACTGTCTGACCTATTTTACCATGTATTTTAGGAAGAGATGATGATCTCCACTGAGTGGGTTCACTACACCTCCACTGGTTATGAAAGGAGTAGCCAACTCTGAAAAAGATGCTACAGCATCTAAAGTTAAGTGAAAGGAACCCCAGCCCTGATCTTCATCTGGAGACCATTAAGTAGTGCATGACCCAAGATTTCCCTATTTGCATGAGTTCAGTTGCTCCTCTGCTACTGGTAGGTATTTAAATATGGCTACTCAACAAAGTAGGAGCCATTTGATGAATGAAGTTTTGCAGCAATAGCTCCAGTGGTCCATCTTAGCAAATTTAAATAGAGCTGTTGAAAGGTGAGAAAGTACTTGTGCTGTAAACATGGGAACATACTACTAAATGACATGCCCACCCACTTCTTGGTCTCTTTCCGCTGCCAAAGTAGTAAAAAGGGACCTTAGTGTAAGTGTGAATCCAGCTCTTGGAATGTTTTTCCATTTCCTCGTATTTACGTTAATGAACACTGACACTACAGACTCACATTCCCAGCTCAGTACTTCACCAGACTGACCAGCAACAAAACCAAGGAGATGAGACTAAACAGATGATTTGATGAGGTTTTTATTATTATTATTTTATTCCTCTAGGCTATGGAAAGAAAAGAAGAGAGAGGTCACACCTCTGATTTGAAAAAAGATAACAGCTGATTTCAGAGACAGGTTTAAGGGCAAAAAAATCAAGAAATTCAAGGAAAATTATTGTCTGCACACTAATTTAATGCTATTAATTGGCAATGTTTTCCACTTGGTAAAATGTTCCTCCTGAAAAAGGTCAGCTTGCCTGGATAAAGTCCTAATGCCTGACAGCAGATTGCTTTACCTTAAGTTTAACCAGGAATAAAAAGATGGTGTAAAAGCCTCTCTTCTCGTAAAGGGTGACTTTTCTTGAGTCCTTTGCACACATGCAGATGACTACGTAAGGTGGACGATAAATGAAAAGCAACTCCTTTTGGTCCATACTGTGGGTCCATTGCATCCCCTGTGCCCCCCACCACTAAATCCCAAAACCACAGCACCAGTGACAGGAAAGGGCTGTGAATTGTGTTTCTATAGGTTTATATATATGCGTATGAATGTATCCATGGGCTGAATCAGTCATGATTACTGGGGGAGGAAGGTTGTCATGGGAGAGGTATTAGGAGGACAGTGTTTGTCCCTGGCCTAGGTCTATCTCTGAACTGAACTGGCATATTTCCTTTGAAGTCAAAAAGCTGCTGTGGATATTTGGATATACTCCCGCACCTGACTGAGAACAGCTTTTGCTTCCACCTTGCTCTCTTATGAAATTGATTTCTTTGGTGCTTGTGAAGCTCTGTTTGCTGCAGGTCCACAAATGCAGGGTGTTCATTTCTAGCTCCACGTCAAATCAAAGGCTTTGATCCAGCTCTGACCCTCAAGAAGAGCTACCACAGATGTGTCAATGAAGACTGTTTGAGAGAAAGTATGACAGAGGAGCAGATGAGATTTGACTTGACTCCTTGGCTAAGCATCTTCTGACATAAAATTATCCTGTATTTCAGAACATTCCAGGTATTTAAATAAAGTAGAAAATATCACAGTGGGGAAAAGTATTCCAAGATTTAACACACTACTGGACCTCCTCTTTCCTTATGCCTGCTTAACACATGCATATATTTTTATTTTTATATATATACACACATATATACACACAATCCATTTTCCATTCTCATACTCAACCTCCAGATTAAAAAAAATTCTTAACTGCAAAAATCTGAGCATTAAGAGGAGCTGTGTCCATTCCACCCCAGTGCTGAAACAGGAAGCTTTGGTTACATCCATATTAACAAATTGAACAGGAGTTAGGCCTGGTACTGGAGCTTGATTATCTTCCTGGACCTGATAACGGAGCAGATGCATTCTTCTCTTTCCAAACTGTCTGCAGTTGTATGAGAACTAGATACAGCTACATCCAGGCTTTTCAAGGCTCTCCCACAGACATATCTGTTATTCTTCAGCACATGTTGGGGTTTTTAAAATATAATTCACATTTTTTCATGGAGATTAGTGCTAACAAGGGCCTACTGCTTATTTCTCCTTCTGTTTTGTGAAGTTGAATTTTCCAGCTGAAAAAGTAAGGACAGTTCCCCTTGACATCTGGTGACCAACCATGCATTTCACAGAACCAGCCAGTCAACCAGCTTGGTGTGGTAATTTACATTTCCCCATTTTACCTCTTTTTGCATTGTTTCTCACCCTGAATATGAGCGGCAGAATCTAATTCCAGGCAAGCAACTTGGTAAGCACCACTCAGATCCTGGTACCATACATTGATGATACAGTGTCTTTGAGATTCTCTGTAGGACTGTTTTGTCTCCGGTGGCTCTTGATTTGAGTAAAAGGAGCAAAATGGAGGTTTCTCCATGACCAAAATAATGTCCCTCCATACTATTGGAAATACATCATACAGCACATACTTTCAGCGGATGGGGATGGTTGCCAGAATCAGATTTCACTGAGGCTGAAAGGGGCCAAAATACAGTGGAGGAACAGGTCATGATCAATACTTCTGAATGTGGAAAACACATTTTAACTGTCTGAGGTACCCACAACATAGCAGGAGAAAAATAATGTTACCAGAACTGCATTTTGAGAATCATCAGGTTTTTTTACTAGATGTACAATACAGCAGCACTAAACTCACGCATTCGGCTTTAGAAAATGTACCCCTTAGGGACTCTTAGATCATAAGACTCAGACCTGCAAGTTGCTCTGGGGAACCATATTTTTACATTTAGCCGGAGAAACATGTTTTGCTAATGTGGAATGCCGCATTTTCTTTTTCTTTTTTTTTCTCTTTTCTTTTTTTCAGTGCAGCTGAACCTACAGCAAATTTAATCTGAGAAAGTGGTAGAAATTAGCTGCTGTGTATCCTGGCATGTTCATAGAATCATAGAATCATAGAATCATTTAGGTTGGAAAGAACCTTTAAGATCATCAAGTCCAACCATAAACCTAACACTGCCAAGTCCACCACTAAACCATGTCCATAGGATCATAGAATAATTTAGATTGGAAAAGAAGGTTCCATACAGGTTTCACCTTGATTTGTACATGTCTATGCAACTCCTCTCCAAGAAAGACAGCTCAGCTAAGCTGCTTCAGAAATGAACAGTTCTCCCTTAGAATAACATAGCTAGACTAAACAGTTAGGGGACAATCCTGGACAACGTGCAAGTTACATCACTTGCATCATGTATCCTAGGGCAGGATGACTTTTATCCTTACATAAACCTTTAAAAGTGCCTATTTTTATAAACAGGGATTATGATCACCAGACCAACTCTACATGTTGGTGGTGTAGATGTCCAAAATATGTGATATCCCATGTGCGATCTGTGACACTGGCTGCTCTGTGAAGGCTGGACATAACATGCTGCCCTTCCACTTCCTAATGGTACAGGGTGAGGATCATTTCAAATGCCCATATGGGGTGGACATTTGACAATAACATTGAAAGAAGCAGATATACAACAGGTATTAGGTGTGCTGTTTAAGGGACCAACCATGACATGGCACATATATGTAGAAAAAAGAACTAAAAGATTGCTTCCTCAGCCGAAATAACTGCAAGCTTCATCTGCCCAAAGTTAACTAACCAAAGCTTAGCCAAGTCTGATCTAATTGCCATAGGTTGCCTTTATAATCAACATAGAGAAACTGGCTCTGATGAAACATGAGGCCAATGCCTATGCAAACTAAAACAGGATAGCCTGGACCACTGTGAATATGCAGACTGGTAGGCTCTGCTCCCTACTCAAGACAGACTCTCCCACCACGCACTCAGCTTTGTCAGTGGGATACGTTCTAAAAACCAAGAGCTGCATTAGCAGACTCTTACACTGGGGTTTCTTATGCTCTGAGTGCAACCCCTCAAGAAATGCAACCACAGGACTAGATTCAATTCATTTTTGATGTTTAGCTATTTGAAGTGGAAGCCCTTTTCCACCCTAGGATATCAAAGTATTCCATAAAGTGGCTTAGTATTATTGTGCTGCTTAGGTGACTCAACAGCAGTCATGGTTTCCAACGCAGATGTAACCCAGAAAAGCTTACACTACAGCCAGGCATAAGGCAGCGGGATATGTCCCAGGCTCACAAGCTGTATTAGGTGCAGAAGTGAGAACAGAATCTTGACATCCTTCATGCCACGCTTCTACCTTAACCACACATGCTTTTCCCTTTCCATACATCATCCTGATGCTCCTAGGAAGGAGATTAATCATTTTGTATCTCATTTTTCCACTGGGGGTGAGTCAAACACAGATGACTGAAGTGACTTAGACACGTTCTTAGGACAGTGCCAAGAGGAGAAAGCAGCTTTCATAGGTCTTAGAGGCAGGAGTGAGACACCAACTTGTGCAAACCGGAGATTCACTAACTAAGGCCCATGAGGCAATGGAAAGTGTTCTGCTATTGCAGAAAGTAGGGAAGGTCAGAAACATTTTATTTATTGGGGAGAAATTTTTTCATCAAATATTCCCTCTAGCTCTGCTCCAGTCCTTAAAAAATATCTACCAGGATATTTAGCGATGAGCCTGGTAAGTATAATTCATTGCTCCACTGCATGCTAAAAATCATAAATTCTAGATACTGATTTTATAGCACAGCAAAATTTTCCTCACTCTTGACCCTGTACTAACCTTTCACTGTTTCACAAGGGATAATTATCCATATCATTCCTTCCTTGTCCCTTAGGGACTAATGACCCTGTCACCCCTTCCTTGCTAACACATCCTCCTGCTCCTCATATATCCATTCTGCGAGTGGTTAACATAATTAAGTTACACTCAGAGCAATTGTTCCCAACATGGTCTTAGCTTGAAGTGTACTGCTTCTGTTTCAGACCTGCAGAAGGGTTTGCCTGTCCCTAAGCTTGTCTGTTCTAGCTCTGTCACTGATTTAATAAAAGATTATTGAAAGACTCTGTCCATACAGGTCTTGCCTAGCTAAATTTATCAGCTTCCATCCGAAGGGGGATGGAGTTTAAGTCCTGCTTAAATCTCTAGCAACTGCCTGTTGAGGAAAGTAAATTGTGGTGGCCTTGCTTCGCTGGATGCTCTGGAGTAGTGTGACCAGCTGTTATAAAGACAGGAAATATTTTTCTCTTTCTCAGTTTCATGGTAAGGTACAAGGAATCCCTGACTTTTTTTTTTTTTGGAGGAAGAGTGACTGTTAATTGTTTCCAGAGCGAGACGTGTCTTTGGAACAGGTCCTGGAATTATCCAGCAAGGTACAGCAGCATATATGCAAAGAGCAGAGCTCGTTGGGACATTCACAAATGTCTTCTGAGGACACTAGTTATTGGCGTGGTTTCTAGAAGTCATGTCTTCTGCATTCAGCAGACCAGTTTGCAACAAGCTGTGTAAGATAGGGTATGGCTTTGAGGTTCCCCTCTTGGAAGCAAGGAAGGTCATGCTTCTTGAGAGCTGACGATTGCATATAAATCCATTAAATTACAAATACTGGCTGGCTGTAGACCCAATGCAGAACTGCTTTTCTCCTACAGGATATAGTCTAACAGCATCTCTTCTGCGATCTTTTCACCAGAATGTGCGCAGCTGGCAGCTATCACCAGACTCTGTCCAGAATGAGACGTCTGAGACTTACATGTCTGCTTTGCCTGTGGCCAGGAGAGCTGATTTCTGACATCACTGCACAAAAAGAAAGCAGGCAGGTTGCTCTGGGGGTCCTCAAACTGTACTTGGATTAGTAAACTCCAGCTTCCATTGCATTTGATGGAGAAAAATCAGCACCTCCAGGGAGTGATTCATCATTACGATTAGATGGCAAAAATCTTTTGGGACTTCCAGTGGTGTTTGTCTCCACTGATAGTATAGCACACAAAGGCCTTTAGACCATGAGGTCTTCACAGGCCTCCAGGAAAACAAACAACTGTGCGGGCTTCCCATTCTCCCAGTTAGGCTGGGTTTCCCTTCTGGAGCTGGACCTTGAAGAGATTTTAGGGCCTCTATTCCCCACCTCCATGTGCGGAGGCACCTACATTTTGCATGGCGGAGCAAAGTAGGCCTGCAGGGTCACCCATTTTGGTAACTATGAGCCACTAGATCAACTCTGTCCATTTGATCCAGTTTAGCCCTTAACCGGCAGCAAAGTTACCCCTTTGCCTTCTCCATTCAACTGTTACCTCCAGGAGGCAAATTAGATATTTATCACAGAATCATAGAATAGTTTG
>NW_009216282.1:0-2894 GCF_000690835.1 Fulmarus glacialis
AATGCCCCACCAGTCCCCGAGCAGCGGCCCCCCTGGCCAACCTTCCCCCTCGTTTTATTGTTACGCATTATGTCATATGGTATGGGATATTCCTTTGGTCAGTTGGGGTCAGCTGTTCCAGCTGTGTTCCCTCCCAACTTACTTCTTGTGCACCCCCAGCCTTCTCACTGGTGGGGTGGGGTGAGGAGCAGGAAAGGCCTTGACTTTGTGTAAGCACTGCTCAGCGATAATGAAAACATCCCTGTGTTATCAACGCTGTTTCCAGCACAAATCCAAAACGTAGCCCCATACTAGCTACTACAAAGAAAATTAACTCTACCGCAGCCAAAACCAGCACATTCTTCACCCCTTATTCCATACCATTTACATCATGCTCAGGTCCTATACTATCCAATCCATCCTCATTAACCACCATCGCCCTTCCCATCCTTTGATACAATACACAGATATCATTTCCTTAGTCTGTGGACCACCCCTGTGAAATGTCTGTAAAATGTCCAAAAATGTCCACAAATGTTCACAAAATGTCCACTGAGTTCATTAGTCCATGACTTTGGGCTCCATCTGTTATGGTGGTCACTCAGGACAGGAGAGGTGTGTGTTGCCTGGAGTCACTGTGCACGAAAGCCAGCTCAGATCAGGTCACTACTGCACTTGCACCGCTCCTTGTAAGGCTTGTCCTCCACTGGTTCAGGTGGTTCCTGATATAGTAATTCGTATAAAATGTAACTCAAATCAAGAGTTACAACAATTTAAAGGTATATCCATTACAATCTCAAACCCTGGTCCCTTTGGGCCAGGTTATAGACTTTAACATTGCTATGAACTCATCCCCTTGCTCCTAACATGGCTAGCAATAAGGGGTTCCTGCTATATAATTGCCATAACATGCAAGTCAAATCATGGATTATTTTCACCCAGGATTAAATCACCTTGAGGTACACATTGGAGTCCCCTATCCTGCTGCATTACCCACCAAGTGCACCCAGGACCCTGAGCAAAAACAATCGCACAAATAGCTTTATCCTTTCCTGAGAAAGGAATAACCCAGACTGTTTTTCCCAACAAGTTCCTTATATGTACTATGGGGATCTTATCTCCTTCCACTGCACGCAGGGGTTTTGACTGGGCAGGGCCAGGTTAACTGGCAGATCCTCTAGTGCTAACTAACCAAGTGGCTTCTGCTAAATGTGTATCCCAATGCTTGAATATCCCACCACCCATTGACTCTCAGTGTAGTTTTTAACAGTCCATTGTATCGTTCAGTTTTCCTGGAGGCTGGTGCATGACAGAGGATGTGATACATCCAGTCAATGCCATGCTCCTTGGCCCAGGTGTTTATGAGGCCATTTCGGAAATGAGTCCCATTGCCTGATTCAATTTTTTTCAGGAGCGCCATGTCGCCGTAAAACTTGCTTTTCAAGGCCCAAGGTGATAGTATTCTGGGCAGTGGTACGGGTCACGGGGTATGTTTCCAACCATCCAGTAGTCACTTCCACCATTGTAAGCACATGGTGCTTCTTATGACGGATTCGTGGTAGTGTGATATAATCAACCATCTGCCAGGCTTCCCCATATTGATATTTCAGCCATTGTCCATTATACCAAAAAGGCTTTAGCCACTTAGCTTGTTTGATTACGGCGCACATTTGACATTCATGGGTAACCTGTGCAATGGCATCAATAGTCAAGTCCACCCCTCGGTCATGAGCCCATTTGTATGTTGCATCCCTTCCTAAATGTCCTGATGTGTCATGGGCCCTTTGAGCTATAAATAATTCACCCTTACATTCCCAGTCCAGATCTACCTGAGCCATTTCAATTCTAGCGGCCTGGTCCACCTGCTCATCGTTTTGATGTTCTTCGGTGGCACGAGTCTTGGGTACGTAAGCATCTATGTAATGTACTTTTACAACCAGGTTCTCTACCCAAGCAGCAGTATCTTGCGATAATTCAGCAGCCCAGATAGGTTTACCTCTGTGCTGCCAGTTATTCTGCTTCCATTGTTGTAGCCACCCCCAGAGAGCATTTGTCACCATCCATGAGTCAGTATAGAGGTAAAGGACTGGCCATTTTTCTCATTCAGCAATATCTAAAGCCAGCTGGATGGCTTTCACCTCTGTAAACTGACTTGATTCACCTTGTCCTTCAGCAGTTTCTGTGACTTGTCGTATAGGACTCCACACAGTAGCTTTCCACCTTCAATATTTTCCCACAATACCACAGGATCCATCTGTAAACAGGGTATATTGCTTTTCATTTTCTAGTAATTTATTATACAGTGGGGCCTCTTTAGCACGAGTCACCTCCTCTGGTGACTCTCTGAAGTTTCGGCCCTCTGGCCAGTCCATGACCACTTCCAGGATTCCTGGGCAGTTGGGGTTTCCCATTCGAGCCCGTTGTGTTATAAGTGCGACCCCATGTAGCATCAGTTGCATGATGCGTAGAGGGGACCCTCCCTTTGAACATCCAGTGGAGTACAGGCAATCGAGGTGCCAAAAGGATCTGTGCTTCAGTACCAACTACTTCTGAAGAGGCTCAAATTCCTTCATATGCTGCTAATATTTCTTTTTCAGTTGAAGTGTAATGGGCTTCAGATCCGCTATATCGCTGGCTCCAAAACCCTAGAGGTCGACCTCGAGTCTCTCCAGGCGCTTTCTGCCAGAGGCTCCAGGTGGGGCCGTTATCCCTGGATGAGGAGTAAAGCATAGTTTTCACATTTTGACCTGTCCTGACTGGCCCAAGTGCTACTGCACGAACTATCTCCCAGGCAAAACATCACTAATCACTACAGAACACAGACAACTGCAAAAGCCAACAGTAATTTTTAACATGTACAGCAAAAAAAAAAGCATGGCATGTATTAGATAAACTAATATTGAGAACAGATGAAT
>NW_009216283.1:0-11901 GCF_000690835.1 Fulmarus glacialis
GGCAGGGCGGCTCGCCGGGCTGCGCCTGCCCCGGGGCAGCCCCCCTATTCTCCCACGTGGTTTGCCTCGCTGAGGGTCCTCGTTAGGAATTAACACTAATCATGTTCCCTTCCCCTCCCTCCTCACAGGCTACAAGGAACAGGGGATCCCACAGCAGCTGTAGTGGCTGGGGCAAGGATGGGTAGAGAAACACGCGGAGGAAGATTTCAAAAACCTTTTCATTACCCTTTGTCTTTCTTCTTCTTCCTTTTGTTTTGTTTCCTTCTGTTTGAACCCGGTTCATCTGCCTGTCCAGCGGAGCGGAGGTGCCGAGCAGCCGACGGAGACTTGCACTGATCCCACTGAGCAGCGAGATGGGGCAAGCATGGAGTGGGTTAGAACTGGCCCCGGCCAGCACGCGGTGGGCGGCCGATGAGGAGGAGGAGGGTGCCAGGAGAAGGAGACACCCCTGGCGAAGGTGGCACCTGGGCAGGCAGCTGAGCCGGGGGAGCGGGAGATGTTGCTTTCTCTCTCCTCCCAGGAGCTGAAGACGTTTTGCCTCCTTTTTACGCTCACCGGTAAAGGAAACCGGCTGTGAACATCAAATGCCAAGGAGCTATTAATAGATATATGTACAGTATGTAAAAGCAAACCAGTGGTACTTTTTTCCCCCATCCCAAGAGTCCATCCTTGACTGCTTCGCAGTAGTGGAGGGCTCAGCCCAGCCTCCTCTGCTGTCTGTGTACATATGATGCTCAATGAAGCTCTGTCCTTGCAGATGTCTTGAGAAATGTGCTTGCTGTAAATCGTATTGTACTGCTGAACTGACTGGGGCCATCCCCTGCTTCCATCCACTGGCACCATGCGAAGACCAGACCTCCCGCTGGGCCCTGGGGAGACTTTATCTAGCAAGGGACCGGTGCCCCACAGCGCCTTGCCTCCAGGGTGCTGGGCACAGCCACGTGCTGTCAAAAGCTTCTAGTGTAAAACAACACTGGGGGAGCCAAAAAAAGAAGAGAGGCTTTTCCTCCCCTCCCCCCGAAAGCGCCTTGCTGGAAGCGTCTCCGTGCTTTGGAAATGGATCCCCTTACAGCGCGGCGTGCGCTCCTGGCTGAAGCAGCGTCCCCGCTCCGCTTCCCTGGGGTAAGTGCCCAAAGTTCAAGGATTGCAACCTGGTGCTAACCAGGTGCTCGGTAGCAGTCACGGTTGGAAGGCCCATGGCCAAATGGGGTAGGGCTGTGTTTTCGTGGTTTGAACACACAATGCGCAGAGCTAAATTGGGCATCCGGGTGGAGTGACCCCTCTGATTCTGGCTGGTGTTTCAAGCTAGGGCGAGAGGAGCTCAGCCAGGGGGGACTCCTCCAAAAAGGTGGTGGGAGGAACCCTGCTGAAAAAGGGCAAAACCGGGCTGCTGCTCTCCTCCCGGCGAGAGGAGCTTCATACAAACCCGCTGCCAAAGCTGGGAGCCACCCGAGCGTGACAGAGCTGAGACCCGCTTCCAGCCCATCACTCTTGCAGAGAGGCAGCCGGTGGGCAAGGCGACGGCAGCAAACCCCGCTGCCCTACAAGGTCCCGACCTCTCCTAGCACAATGGTTTGCTTTTAAGGCAGGTTTTCATTTTCCATGCAGAGCAGGTCCTGTCAGTTAAGATACCTCCTGTTGCAAAGAGGGTTGAGAAGTCAAACAGCAGCAAGTGCCCCTGAGCACGTGTGTCTCCTTGCCTGATCGTCTGCAGGTGGAAAGTGCAGACCACCCACCTGTTCTCCATGCACTGTGTGTTTAACCCTCAGAGGCATCGTAGGGGTACACTGAGCAGGACAGTTGTCCGCCGAGGGTGGAGGAGAGCCCTGCACTGGGCAGGGTGCCTGTTAGTGATCCCCTCAGGGAGCTGGTGGGGTAGGAAGCTCCTTTAGTGTTCACACCAGAAGGAAACGTGGCTTAGCCTCCCCAAAGCCCCAGATGCTCTCCTGATAGCTGGAGACCCACTGGCTTTGATGCAGGAGCTTTCCTCCTGGAAAGTTTCCTACCTGCCCCAATGCCCACACTTCACTGCGAGCCCACAGCCTTGGAAAGCAGGCACCAATACCTCTCTGCTCTCCCAGCTCAGGACATCCTTCTCCAGGGCTAACGATAAAGCATAATCCACAGTCCCAGCTAACTTGTGGTGGGACAGGACCCGTCCAAACCATGTGCATTTATCCAGCACAGGCATCAGAACTGATGACAAACTTTTTTCACGCCATCCTTTGACGACTGTGCACTATAAAAAGCTTTGGGCTGCCTGAACGGGAGAAAGGGGCAGAGTCAGGAGCCTTGGGAGCACCAGCCTTTGCCATGAGCCAGGAGACTGCTGAATCGAGCGCTTCCTCTGATCTCAGCAGCCTTAATCAGAAGAGCAAATGGAACCCATATAATAAAGATGCAAGTTTGTAACACAAACAGCTCATTGTATATTTTACCAAGGCAGACTTCAGCTAGGGCAGTGTATTTTGCAGACATTCCCTTTGTGCATGTGCAAGTACTACCTAGTGTTTGAGCATGATGTGCCGGAGCCACATGCTCAGCTAAACACTTGCAAAACTGCACAAGCACCGCTGAGCACATGTCCTACAGTGCCTATAGTCTGTAGGAGACATATGTTCAAACTGGCTCTTTGGCGTGTGGTTAGCAAGAGGAGAGGAAACAAATCAACATGAAATGGATTTGTGGAAGACCCTGCAGATTAAGTTGAAAGCAGTATTTCACAGGTCCTGTTCAAATATTAACAGTAACCCCCTGCATCTGTAGCTGATAGACAGACATCGCTATCCATGTTGTACAGCTGAGAAACAGCAGTATGTAGTAAGGTTAAATTACCAGACTCCAAAACAAACCCATGGCAGAACCACAGGAATAACTCGGGCTGCGTTTCTCTTGCCTCGCACTCTAAGCAGTGGCTCATACTGCTATGCTGGCCAGCCAGAAACAGGTATTTAGCAGCTACCCTGTATCCAAATGGGGGTGCTGAGCTCAGCTTTTTGGGCTGCTCCACAGAAAGCAAAGATCCATAACACAGTGCAGACAGGAAGGCTGCTCATTTGTAATTTTAGGGGAAGATAGATGAAAAAACATCAACTTTTAGAGAGATGCAAGCCACACAACACAGGCAGCAGTGAAGCGGGTTTCTTTGGAAGACAAGCACCAGTCAGTGCTTCTTGTTAACCCAGGGCTGTAAGTGCTCAAGAGGAAAAGCAGCGCAGTTATCCTGCCACGATGCTGCACTGCAGCGAGGCATGGTTACCGTGCTTGGCCAAGGAGAGGCTTGCAAGACAGCAGCACTTTGAAAAGGTCAACTCCTAGTAGGTCAGTGGTGAAAAGATGAAAGCCATCTGACATCTGCGTTAAAGCCAAGGGATGAGCTCCTCAAGATTACCATTGCCACAGCAATCGCCAAAAGGATTTCTGCTCATGATGTTCAACACTTTCAACTCTCTTTGACCATTTCTACCAAAAGGACCGGTTAAGCTCAGTGACCTGTGCTGTAGCATCTGCAGATCTGACCATCTGTACCATCTTGCAGGACTGTATGGATGTAACAGAATTGAGCTTCAGCATTTACTGCGAGACAGAGAAGCTCTGCTCCTTCATTTCCCACATTGGAAAATAAGGATCCTAACCAGGAGCAAACAGGGAATCAGTAGCACGGCTGGAAAACACCTTCACAAGCTGCTGCTGTGATCAGTAGGAATGTTTTGAGGTTTATAACTAGTCATTAAGCCACCCAAACAACTTGTCAGCTCAGCTGTGGCAAGCACGATGACCAAGAGCAGTGGTTACCTCTGACATTCACCAAAAGAGAATGGCTGGTTCAAGTGCAAACTCCAACCACTGCCCGAGCGTCGAGTGCCGTGGTCTCGGGATGGATGCGCGGGAGCCTCTGCAGACACGGCTAACAGGTTTCACTAGGCCAGCTGGCAGAGGTGTGGAAAAGAAACCAGGCAAAGCCTTTGGGTGCAGAAGCTCTGAAATAGGAGCAGCAAAGCGTGGCTTAAGAACAACTTGTTCTGGTGCCTGTGAAGATGGATTCACTTTTAGAAGACGGATTTAAACGTTTAGTGGACAGGCAGTGCAGGAAGTCTCAGTCTGGGGAGGGTTAAACAAGTTGACATTTTCACTGGGCATTACACTGCCAAAAGTCATATCTCCTGTGGCATCAGATGTCAGACCAGCAGCAGATGCCCCATCCCAGAGACCCAGCACCTGTACAAAAGGTTCCCCTGGGAACAAAAAATGGCAGGATTAGCTCCTTGTCAGCATTGCCAGAGTTTTGCTGGCCTTTCGGGCCACATTTGGTGCTGTCTGTCCCTATGCTCTAGTGAGGACGGGAGAATCGGATTAGTTGGGGAAGGGCTTGTATGGAAACGGTGCCCTCCCCGGGACTGCCACAGGTCTCCAGAGAGCATCGCTTCAGTTAGGTCTGTGTGCTGGCTGCATTTATTGCATGAGGGAATTTGGCAGCACTGCGCAGGAGAGGTGCGGGATTTATAATTTACTTTCAGGTTTTGCTCTATAAAAATTTTTCTTATTTTTGACCTTTCCATCAAATTGGTGAAGCCAAGAAAACAGCCAACGCACCACTTTGGCGTCTCTGAAATCTGTCAAATGGATACCCAGGACAAAAGGCCTCATTTCTGCTCATGTGGGGATTTGCTTAATTGATTTTAATTAGAACCAGACAGATTCCCACTCTCTCTTTAGGACAGGAGCAACTTTATGGATTGTTCTTGCTACTGGGGAGCAAGCACCAAATTACATTTTCCCCAAAGCTGCCCTGCTGCAGTAATAATGATGATAAAAATCTCTGCTTTTTCCAATAGTCCTGATTAAAACCAGCACCCCCAAGCTCCCCCCAGCCCAGGTGTGAACAGCAGCATGCTCTGGGGCAACGGCGAGCCCCTGAGCCTGGTTTCAGGTCTCCCTGTAGCAAGTAGTGGGGAGGCACGGGCTGCAGGGAGCTCGGAGGCTGAGCCGCAGGGCAGGGCTGGGGAAGCTGGAGGAGGCAGTCGGGATTTCAAGCCTTAGTTGTCACAAGGGGGATCTGCTCAGTCCCATCTTTAATATCACACACACACCCCCATCGCGATTTCTTTTTCCTCCTCTCGTAAGAGACCAGAGCTTTGTGCCAGGGACCGACCAGGCAGAGCCCGTCCCTCAAGGGGCTCCTGGGGAGCTCGCGGTAGGGAAGCTGGCAGCAAGCCAGAGGTATGTGCACGGTGCCCACAATTTATGCACTGGTGCGAAAAGCCACGCAGACACAGGTAGAGGTGCTAATTTGGAGCTTTCCCTCATCAGCAATGCTTGTCTTTCTCTTTAGGGCCAAATTAATCACCCAGCGCTTTTACACCTCTTTCCGGAGTGCCGCAGGGAGAGGCCACCCACTCCGGGACACCCACCAACACCGGGGCTGGATAACTCGCCTCCCGCTTGCGGGAGCCGAGCCGTGCCGTGCCGTCCCGCTAGCGCCCGCCACGCCGTACCGCACCGCCGCTGCAAACCGACCCTGCCTCCTCGCCGGTGCAGCTTAGAGGTTGCAGCCAGCAAACGCTTGATCTGGTCGAAGGTGCATGGCACCGGGCTATCCCGATATCATCTTCTGCTTTTTAAATATAGATGTTTTAGATGCCAGTTTTACAGCTAAAGAGCGATAGTAGGTAATGAAGAATAAATGCAATTGCTTCACCCCCATCCGCCAGCGACACAGTATTTTCTGCTGCTCTTCCCTGATTGTGAAAACCAGGTTTCTCAAAAAAAGGGCTTTAATGAAATAGTTCCTTGGTGCTTGAACCCAGCTGGGCTGAACAGCTGATTTACTACTCGGTGGAAAGCAATTCCAGGTAGGAACCAAACCAAATGTCTTTTTGAAATTTGTGGCCAGTTGTAAACCAGTTTCATTCTGGGTCAGCCCAACCATTTCAATGCAGAGCACGTTAACATTTTTTCTAAGTTCACTGGTGTTGCCAAATCCGTACTTACCATGGAAAAGGTGCTATGGCAGTTGGCCCCTCCCCCCCCCCAGCCCTTTGCCCACCTGACCACCCTTGCCACAGAGGGTCGGCATCGCTCTCGGCTGCGGCACGTGTGCTCGGCAATTGCAGCTGGAAAGGTCAGCGGAGCTGTGTGCCGGGAACGGCTCCGACACGCAGCCGTGCGGTAGGGAGTGTTAGACGTGCGAGGTGCTTCCATCTGTGCCGCATCCTGTGCTTTCCGAGACAAAGCCGCACGTTCCTCCCTACGTGCATCGACTGTCACACATTTTATTAAAGATCTTTCAGTTCTGCTGGAAATCGCCCCTTGTCGTAGTCTCGCTGTGACACGAGGGTATTGTGCCAAGCTCCATGGACAGGACACTGAAGAGTCACGGTCTCGTTATTCTTCAGGGGGCTGTTTTATCCACCCTCGCCTTGCCTCCTACTTGTTTGGCATGCAGTTCACATACATGCATATGGTCCAGCCAGAGTGTATTTTATTACTATTCAACCCAAACTGCATCCTGTACAAGGCACCAATAGTTCACTGACATGTAAAGCCCAGACACAAGAAGAGCTATAAGCTTGGCTAGATCCAATATTCCTCCCAGTCAAAAGCAATGGCTTCTCCCACGCGCTTGCTAACCACGGCATGATAACACCCCCCTGTATTTTCTAGCTGACTTCTCTTCACACTCACACACACAATGCACTTTCCGGCAGCGCTGCAATTTATTTTCCAAACTGGCACTCAGCATTTCCATCCCCCTGTGGGACCAGCGTGCTGTAAAACCCCAGGTGACAGTGGCACCGGCTGAACCAGGGTGAGTTACAGTGAATCCCACAGGAGCCCCTACCACCCACAAGCCATCCTTCCTCCTCTTGTTATCCGCATGCATAACTGGAGCCAGGCTAAAATTCGGTCCTGCTTCTCTTGCACCCACCCACTGGTCAGAGGGAAGCAACATCCCCCCGTCCCCTCCAGTGAAAGTGCAGTGGGATGTGAAGGCTTCACATAGATTCTAGGACCGACAAGGCGAGAGTAGCTCAATCCATCTTCCAGCAGGCAGGTCAAAGGGAATGGCACATTTGGGCTTGGGATCAAAACAGGGGCTCGCCTCCACTGGCGCTGCCTGGAGGTGATGGCAGCGCTCCCCCAAATACCCAGCAAGCAGTCCCACCCTGACCCGCACCCTCCTTTCCACCCACCACACGCAGACAGACAGGCGCTGCTCCACAGGCTGGGAGGGGGATAAGTTGTCCATCGCTGGCTCAAGTCCATGTTTTCCTTGGTTTTGCCCATGCTTGGGTGTATCGGGATTTTCCACCCTGCCTGGAGGTGATGGCAGCGCTCCCCCAAATACCCAGCAAGCAGTCCCACCCTGACCCGCACCCTCCTTTCCACCCACCACACGCAGACAGACAGGCGCTGCTCCACAGGCTGGGAGGGGGATAAGTTGTCCATCGCTGGCTCAAGTCCATGTTTTCCTTGGTTTTGCCCATGCTTGGGTGTATCGGGATTTTCCACCCTAGGAAGGAGGGAATGGGTGCATGCCCACCTGTGCAGTTTGCACCCCGATGGTGAGCCTGCCTTTCATTTTCATGCCCAAAGAGAGAGGTTACAGAGGACCATTGGTATGCCTATTTATATCGCCGAGTGTTGGATTGTGACTTGCTGTGTTTTGATACTGTGGATTTTTTTTTTTTTTTTTTTAAAGTTAAATATATTCTATTGCTGGATAGCTGGAATGAAATGCAGAGTCTCTTTACGTAGCCTGGAGAAACCCCATCAGCCCTGGATCAAAATGGGTCTTCCAAACCAGCCGGGTGGTGGAGAGCATCCAGTAGACACCAGCCCACACTTGCATCACCCGAGGAGAGGAGGCAGGGGCCAGGGCACGACTTTCTTAAGGAGTTAACGACCCAGAGCCTTACAGGGGAGCAGAGGGCTGGTGAGGAGCCTTATCTGCACGCCTGAAACAGAGACAAGGGAGGGGGAAAAGCCACTCTGCCATTCCCCTGTGCACACACCTACCAGCAGTCCTTCTCACCTGGGTTTTCTTTGCACTTTTAACACTTTAAATGACTCCAGGCACATTATCTCTGCTCCCCATGCAAGAGCAGCCCCCATGCTGCTGGGGGCTTGGCCACGCGCGCCCAGGCAGAGCAGACCTTGGCAGGTGGCAAAGCCATCGCAGGGGAGCTTTCCCATGAAAGGCAGCTCTGCTGCAAGGGCCGACAGCCCGTCAAAACACATCTGCACATTTTGACCATCCATACTTCATGCTCCCTGCTCCTCCTGTGACATGCAACGCCCCAAAGTGCCACTGCTCTGCTCCCTCCCCAAAGCCACTGCAGGTGGGGAAACACGTGGGAGATCCCAGCTGGATTTGTCAAAGCTTCTCTTGGTCATTTTTGAGACAAGCAGGGGTCTAAAGTCCCTAAGCAATTGCTCATTCACATAAATGTCCACAACCTAGTAGTTTTGACCCCAGACATTGGCACACAGGTAGTTTCCAGGCTCCCAAGCTTCACCTGGCCCTGCTTGGATGCCTCACCTCTGCAGGAGGCTCCTTGCAAACACAGGTTGACACAAGCAGCTTGTCCAACACCAACTGCCCTCTGTGCAAGACACCTCACGCTCCCCGTCCCAGCCTCTCGCGAAAGCAAGGGCTGCAGCCATCACCCCATTTCTATCCCAGGCAGCGTTCAGAGAGAGTCCTGCAGGACCCCGGGGTGCCTGCAGCCCTCCTGGGAAAGGGCTAGCCTCTTGCTCCATCAAAACCCCAAATCCGTGGAGGGCTGCAACACTGCCACAGGTGATGGCAGGCCGCAGGGAGTAAAGCTTGAGCGTATTTCTCTGTGCTATAGTGGGACCGTATAGTCCCTCACACACCCTGCAGCCCACGACTGACCGTCAGCTGCCCGGGGTGGTTTCCTCCCGGCTGCAGCACTTTGACTCTCCCCCCTCTCTGCTGGGAAGGGGGAAGGTGGCACCATGGCACAGGGCTCAGTGGCATCTGCTGCCCACCCAGAGCAGGTACAGGGCTGGCCTCCCTTTCCGGGCTCCCAGCCTTTCCGACAGGCAGGGCAGGGATGGAGAGGGAGCCTGGCAGTGCCAAGAGGAGGGGGCTGGTGAAGGACATGAAAGGTGTCTGGGAGGAAATGCAAGTTTGCCTGTGATATTCGCCCTCCACAGCCCCAAATGCAAGGGCAGATGTTTGGAGATGGAGCTGGAGAGATTAAAGTGTGCTTTTCCCTGTCTTTAAATTGCCAGCACAGCGCTCCTCCTGTTTGCAGGACGAGCGGCAAGAGACCAAAGCCGAAGGTGGCCCTGGAGAAGTGGGAGAGGGCACCCACCCAGCGAGGCTGGGGGACGTAGCCATCGGGAAGGTGACAGCTCGGATCCCACTTCATCCACCCTCACAAGCGGTGCCCGGCACAGACCATTAGTAACCGCCTGACCCGGCCTCTGCGAGGGACACCCCACAGCCGACACCACTGCTGGGCTGTGGGGACAGCCAGCCCCATGCAGCTTGTCTTTAACGAGAAGAACAGGGAAGGGGGAAGGATGCAGACTGCTGCTTGCAGCTTGGCAAGGCAATCAGCTGCAGCAAGAGCATCAGAGGCGGGGAGCCCACCGAGGAACAGCCTCGGTAACAGAGCAGCGCAGAACAGCCCTGCCCGGCCGCAAGGCAAGGCGAACCGGGCGGCGGGTCCAGCCTGGGGGGCTTCAACGGGGCTCAGGGGGCCAAACTCAGATTTGGTGCAAGACCAGTGAGAAAGCTCTTCTCGCACCCCATGGCTTTGAGGGATCTGGTAGGCAAGGCAGAAAGCTCCATTTCACTTGCCACATCTTTCTATGTAGGCTTCTCCCCTCAGCATGTGAAGTGCTTTGGGACGAAAACTGATATATAATATTATGATACTATTAATACACCCATGCAGACACACCATCATGTGGCAAATCCACTAGAGAGGTTTGGGATAATTATCTTGAAGAGATTTCTTTAAAGCCCTGCTAATGCAACCATTTCAGAAGGGGAGGGAAAAAATGGAAAAAAAAAAAAAAAAAAAAATCACACAAATGGAAAGTCAAAACCTGAAGCTTAGTAAAGACAGATAAGCCATGGGGAAAACTTCCACACCTTATCCTCATCCAAGCACCATCACGAGACTAGGTCTTTCCCTCACCTGGAGGAACAAGCATCTCCAGCAGTTTTTCAGCCTTGCAGGCTGTTGACACCCAACGTCCCAAGGAGTGCTCTGGCATCAGCAGGCAGAAACCCAGAAGGTTTTCAGAGGGTTAAAAGAGGCAGAGGGACAAGAGGTGATGAGCACAGCCTGCAGCTTCTGCTGGCTCCTCAAATGGGCAGCAGCACCAGCTCTGCTGGAGCAGGCACCAAAATCCCCGATCTGAGAGCAGCCTTGAAGCCAGACAGCACCATCACCCAGAAACCCAGGGAACAGGGTGACCAGTGGGTTCCTGGGGCGCCTACCCCACAGTATGCTGGCCCTTGCCAGGAGACAGCAGCCAGCAAACCTCGAGCCCTTGAAGAGCTGGAAATGCCTGACACAGCCCTGCTCTGCCCTTCTCCAGCATCCCATGGGTGGGCAGAAGCCAGACCAGAGCCGCTCCTGCCCCCCCCAGCCCCAGCACACAGCCAAAGCCCATGGCCACCCTGCCCCAAGCCCCACACCGCATCCCTGGGCAGACCCCCTGCCCAGCCACCCACCTCCTCCACACCGTGCAACCCCAGGGGAGGCACACGGCCACCACACACATCTCACCCTGATTTCAGGTGCAGACTGGCTCACCCCCCATAACCCAAGAGCAAAGCCTGCCCGGATGCCCTCACAGCACAGTTAAAACCTTTGCTGTAGCTCCTCTGTGCACCCAACCAGCGCAGCACAACAACGGGGTACCAAGAAAACCTCTCCAGTAAGAGCCACACAACAGGAAAAATTGCCCTCCCTTTGCACTTGCAGCACCCCCAAGCTAGGCTTTTTCCATCTCCACCAGAAACACAGGCCCCCTCCCCAAACAGAGCTCACCTCTTCAGAGCTGCCACATGCCACCAGGACCCATCCAGCCCTGCAGCAGCGCTTGCTGGAGCCCCCCCAGGGCTGCAGCCCATGGCACTGATGACACTCCCACACTGTTGGGGAGCAGCTGAGACTTTATGCATGATCAGAGTAATCAGTGTAACCAGGTGTGCTTTGCATGAGGCCATCTGGGAGGTTTCAGCTGTCGGCTGCTGTTAACACCCATGGGGCAAGAGCATCTCGGGCAGGAGGGCTGCGGTCAGTCCCAGCTTGCAGCTCACCCTGACCGGGAGCCAGGGTCTGCCTGCAGGCAGCTCTCACTGGTGGCAATGCAGAGACATGGAAATACACTGCCTGGATATTGTATCATATAGAGATATATATTTAGAAAAACATAATTTCAATTATATTCTGTTCAAACTAGCCTGAGCAACCATTTAAAAAAATAGTATCCATGCAAAAGAGGGTTACTGCAAGGTATAGACATACTATCTCAAGTCATACACTCCAAATACACATTCAGATCTGAATGCAGCTATGAGCAGGTAGCAACTGATCCTAGAAGCTAATATTACAATTATAGACTACTTCAGAGCTTGTTTGCAAAGGAAAATCACAGCCCTGTGGAAGAGGATGAGAACTGCAAGCCCCGCAGGAGTGCACGCTTGTCTAGGGGACATGAAGTGTGTCCCCAGAGGAAGTGAAGATGTGGCAGCCAGGGCATCCATGCACTAAAAAATGGCATCACACACTACATCCCTAAGTAACTTTGGACTGAGACTTGGGTTGACACACTTGTTCAATCTGCTCCCATCTCCCGCTCAGTCCTGCCTGCTGAGGTGGGCAAAGTGGGGGGACAAAACCACCCCCC
>NW_009216283.1:12162-15367 GCF_000690835.1 Fulmarus glacialis
GGGCGGTGGCAATCGCTGGCTGACAGGCCGCAGCTGCCTTCGGGGGGAGGTTTGCTGCCTGCTGCCTGCCTGCAGCGGCTTCCGAGTTCCCCTTCGTTGCATGCAAACACACATAAAAACCAACACGGCCTGGCTCTCTTTCACCACCAGACATTATTTCAAATATTAATATTTTAAATTACTGGGTGTTTATGTCCCAGGAGGGATGCAGCCAGCCTGGCTCTGCTGGCTGCCCCTCCAAGATGCCTATGTCACTCTGAGAGCCGTGTTTAATGTCAGAGATGTCCCTTCCACCAGGACCTGAGCAGCCCAAAATTTGGGCCCAGTGGGGCTCAGCATGGCAGTGGCTTGCTCACGGTCGTGCCAGGTACGATGAGGCTCCTGCCCACGCCTGGGGAGTTGTCGTGCGGGCCCTGCTGCCTGCCTGGAGCCTGGAGCCATCCCGGGGCGCAGGTGGGAAGCTGCCGGGTGCTGATGCACCTTCAGTTGCCTCCAACCCCGCCGAGCCGCTCCAGCTCAGGAGAAAGTGGAATTAAAGGCTAGGGCTGACTCCAAGGCCTCTTCTGTTTCTTCCCCAAATGGAAAAGGTCTGTTTTAGGAAACGAATTTCCCAGAGGTCTAACTTTAAAAAAATGCAGTTTCTAATGACCCCAAAAAATGCTTTTTAAGGGGAAGGTGAGCATTCCCGTGTGTTTGATTACAGCAGGGCTGCCCCTGGTCCTGGGGAAACCCTGCTGCTGGGGGCACGGGGGGGTAAGCGCGGCTGAGAGGGTGAGCCTGCTGCGGAAAGGCAGGCACTGGTGGGGATTTTGGGTGCAGCAGCCCCACGCCTAGCTGTGATGGGGGACACAAGGAAAGACCAAACCTGTAACTTGCGCATGCAAGATCGCCTTTTCCCATGAGGGTCATCCAGCCAAAGCAAGATGAGGATATTTGCTCAGCAGCAAAACCCACTTTATGTTTCAGAACTGCCACTGCTTTGCTGATATTAAATTCAGACAGGAATAAAAAGAGATAGAGAGGGGTGGTTACTAAAACCTCCCAGCCCCTCCCCACTGCAGTGAATAGCCCCCACAGAGCTCCTTGTGCTTTGCCACTTCAGCTCGTCACCCTGTTTACGCCGTGCCAAGCAGGTCACGTAGGGGAACGTCACGAGAGTCACCAACAGCTCTGCCGGGGCACATGCCACCGAGGCCGGGGAGGTGGGACATGAGATGAGGGGCACTCCTGGGCCTCCCCCACCTTCACACAGCCCGACTTGGCTCTCCCCACTAGGACGTGGCCTATTTCTGCCAGTGTTTCCCTCCAGCTCCTGGCAAACCCCGCACCCACCAGACCCACCGCTGCCACCCAAATGCTGTCCCCTACGCTGGCACCCCAGCGGGGACTGCCGGCGGGAGTTGAGCCAAGCCTTGGCCGCCGCACGCCGGCAGCACGGTGCCCCTCTCCAACCGCATTGCTCTAACCCTCGTGGATGCCACCGAGTAAGAACAGGCGTCCCTGCATCCCGCTGCTCCTCTGGGCAGCCAAGGGCAGGGGCGGGAGGGATTTTTCCGGTGCAGGTTTCCAGGAGAGCACGTGGGCAGGTGCTGTACCTGAAGCTATGGCAAACCATCACGAGGGGCTGCCTGCCTTCGCAAGGTGTTAGCACCCTGCAGAGCCCTTCCCGCAGGTACTGCCTCCTCCCCTCACTTTTTTGGGGACGTAAAAAGAAATGAAGTGTGAATTTAGCACTTGTGAATGATACTGCATTGACAGCGCTGCAGTGGGCAATGTTTTTTAGCCACAGATCCTTTACAAAGGGGAACCACATCTGTAGCATCTCTCTGTCTTGCTGCTATAGACTTGTGTTGCTTTTCCGTCTCTCGTTCCCTTATCCAACCCAAACCCCAGTTTTGCAAGAGAAGTAGCTGTTTGTGTGTGTCCCTGCAGGACAAGTCCCTGGATTCTTGTTAGGGAAAGCAGAATATAAAACATCTTGGAGCAAAAGCACCTCCTGACAGGGAGGGCAGTCATTAGAAATTAAAGTATTTGCATTTTGTTTGCTGGCTCTAGTCAGCTGTTCGAGTAAATAATTTTGTGCCTCTATTTCCCTTTGTGCTCCTTCGTCCAGGTGGTTTCCAGTGTAAGATTTTTACATTAGGGAAAGTGTGTTTGAACACCGTGGCAATAGGGAGGGGAGGGAGCTGACCCCAGATCTCACAGGCCTGACGTTATTAATATACACCGAACAAATGGCAGGAGACACAAAGTTCCAACAAACAGAAACCACCAGCCCCGAGCAGGCAGCCGATCGGTGCTGGCAGCGGGATGAGCTGGTGGGGCCCAAGATGTGCATCTCCTACAGAGTTTCCTCCAGTGCTGTCCCCAGTGGGATTTACTCGGGAGCCTCCTCCACAGGCTTTCTGTTCAAAGCGGCACCAGCAGCAGCTCTCCTGTGCTCTCTGCCCGCTCCGGGGTAGAAGCACAGTTTTTCCCTGCAGAGGAGCAGACAGGTCCCCTAAGGGTAGGGAGAGAGGTGGAAGGGGAAAACCTGCCAGAGCAATAGTAGCCACTGGGGCATCTCTCAGAGCAGTAAATCCCCACATAAAGCCGCCTTTGCCGTGCTCCGGTGCCTCGCTGGAGAGCATCACTCGTGGCGGGTCAGGGGCCTGATGTGCAGGAGATGGCAGCCCCGTGTCCCCAGTGTGTGACGCAGGGTCCTGGGCATGACGGGGCTCACCCCTGGGGCCCCAGGGTGGGCATCTCATGCTGCTTGCAGGAGAGGAGTGTGACCACTTCCATGGACTTAAAACCATGCAGGAAAAGCACAAACCAAACCGACAGATACTACAGCGGGGCCCTGCCTGCCTTCCCCGTTTGCGGGGGTTTTTTTTGTTTTCTTGTTTTTTTTTTTTTTATTTACACTTTACAACCACAAAGAATAAATTTGGATTTTTTAAAGCTGAGGAAGAAAACAAAGCACAAACCCAAACGAGACCAGGGGCTATAAGTGGGAGGCAGAAAGCTTGCCCTCACGGTGGCAGGGGCTGGCCCTCAGCGGCCTCTGCTCGGCCGGGAGGCGCAGGGTGCTGGGGCTGGCACAGGGTGCTGGGGCTGGCACAGGCACAGCGAGGGGAGATGTGTTTCCCCAGTCTCTCACTCCCAGAAATAGGAGTCTCTACCCAGAAATAGGATGCGGGCAGCACGAAGCTCTTCATCTCCG
>NW_009216284.1:0-419 GCF_000690835.1 Fulmarus glacialis
GGGGCGCTGTGAGGGCTCTGTCAGGGGCTGCGCGGTTGCGCGGGCGGCTCCCCCTTCCCTTAATTCCTTTTTTATAGCCGGCTTCGCGTTTCTGACTGAAAAAGGGGTGGAAGTAGGTTTTCGCTGGTCTACGGCGAATTGCTTTCAAATTGCCCCAGCCCTTTTCATCTGGGATGCTGTTCCTGAGATAAACATGGTGCTGGAAAGCACCAAGCGAACATGGAGTACTCCTCAGACTCCTGCAGCACCGGCCTTTTATTTCCATTCGTCTCTGGTGCTCTTCTATCTGCTGTGGTGTGCTTAGTGCAGACGGGGAGGGAGGGAAAAGTTGAAGGGATGGGTCCTTCCTGAAAAGTGGGCCTGTGCGATCAAGAATCTACATCCACACAGGCTGTGCCTTCACTCACAGCGCATGTGGG
>NW_009216284.1:448-27410 GCF_000690835.1 Fulmarus glacialis
GGTTGGAGTGCAGTTTGGTGGCCCTTTTTGGCATTAGCATGGTTTTTGTTCGTGGCTGTGGCCTTCATAGGTGCAGGGGAGTTTTTAGGGGGCTCCCAGGTGCCCTGCGGAGGCGTTTGGGCGGTAAATTGTAGGTGCAGAGAAAATAGGACTTTCTAAAAGCAGAAAATGAGCAATGCTTGCTCTTTTAACTATGAACTTAATGTCAAATATTCTGGCAGCGGTAGCACGTCTAGCTCTTGGGACTGTTCAGACCTCATAGATGTGCCCTTAGCATTGTTGCTTAGGTAGCTGACTCACAACTCCACGCAGAAGGAAAGCTGAAGGTGGCTGTAGCATACGCTCTTGTGGGATCTCATGGAAAATTCAGACTTAAAACAATTAGATGTGTCCACATCCTGCTCTTGTCATGGCCCTCTTTTCTAATATTCTGTGCAAATAGGTTTTAGGGATATTGCATGGAGTTTTTATTGTAGCCTAACTAACATGAAAAATAGTTCCAAGGGAAAAAAAAAAAAGATTCTGGCTACCTGATTTGTAAGAGCTAGGCTGTTACCCGTGGTTAGGGCATTTTAGTTGACCTCTTTTTGCAGCATCTCTGGTTTATTGTGCCAGTAACTCTGGCCATTAATTAATAGGAAGAAATGCATAAACTGATAGTGTGGAATTTTGTTTTTAAAAATTGTTGTAAAGCATTTGTACCGTCTGTGCTTAGATATGTGTAGAACTATGTTGTGAAGGAGCCAGGCACGAACAGTGATTTTTGGCATCGATCTAGGAGATAATGCATGATCATGGAGACTTTCAAAGATGTTGTTTGAAATCAAAAGTGTGGTTGTGTACAAATTCCTTAAGTGGTTTGAGTTTGGTGGGATTCCCAGTAGGGCCAGTGCAAGATCTCCGGGTATGGAGATTTTAGATTTTAGTTCTACATTAGTAACATTAGTTCCACAGCTGAAGGTTTTAGTGAAACCTGCCTGAGAAGGATTGTAGAAGCAAATTGCTTGGTATCGCAGGATTTAGGGTAGGCTCAGGGAATGAAGAAACAGATGATGAGGGGATCAAGGAGAAGACCAGTTTATTAAAACCCAGAATATGATAGCAGATGTACAAAAATTACATTACTGAGCATAATGGAGAATTAAAGCAATGCAGATGTTGCTGACTAAGATGAGAAATGGGAAGAAATATGTCCTAAGAATTGAGGCAACATGAGGACAGCCAGCCAGTGTAGCTGCAAACATCATTTTAATAACTCCTACAGCCACTGCATGAAGGAACAGGTATGTTGTTTGCTTCTGTTCGGTCTCTTTTTAGCTCTCGTCCCCTTAGAGATTATGTGCAACACTTGTATTGTTTGATATAGATGTGAAACTTGCTGTATTTTTTTCCCCGTGATTGATTTTGCTTATTTGTGTGAAAGGTATTGCAGACTTTAACTCTGAGGATTACATCTTTATGGAAGCAGCGACATGAGACTGATAAATACAAAAAAATAGCAACGATAATAACGCTCCTGGTTGTTCTTTGAAAAGATCAAAGGAATTCTCTGGAGTTTGTGTGCTTTGACGTGGTAGAAACCAGAATGGTATTGCATGAAATCTAAAATGGTAATAACAGCCGGTAATGCCAAGGAGCCTACAAAATGTGGGGCTAGAGCTTGGGGTCCATTGTGGCAGAAATGAATAGGTGTAGTGTGTAAGGGTGAAATCTGAAGTAAATGTAGGAAAAAAGTTGGGAGGAAAAAAAAGCCAAAACCCAAACCTGAGGAGGTCCTGTGAGATTCCCTATTATCCTAGGCATCTTGCAGCATTAAATGACAAATACTATGTTTATTAGCTGACTACCTGTTAGGGTTGTCTGTTTAGTTCTTAAATTGAGCTGTTGCCCAGCACATCAAATTGTCACGTGCTGAAGCATCTAGATCAGCTTGTTTGTGGTGTATTTTATAGGAAAGACTAACAGGAGTTGGTCTGCAAGAAAGTGCCCTTTTGGCATATAAAAAGGAATGCATCAACACCAAGGCTTTACCTTCTGGAAAATTTTGTCAGTTTATAGACTGGAGGCCTGTGCAAAGTGAAGAAAAACAGTCATAGGCATGGACTGAAATACATCGTTTGGAATATTTATTTCATTAGAGAGAGTGATGAAGAAGGTATGATTTAATCAGAATTTTAATTGGGCTTTTAGATAAATGGTTGGACTGGAACTGTTATCTACATATATCTAATGGGATGGTCTAAAAAAGATGGAGCCAGACTCTTCGTAAAGGTGTGTAGCGGAAAGAGAAGAGACAATGGACAAAAGTTAGAACTTTGGGGAGTCTCTACTCTATATAAGAAAATAATTGCTTACTGCGAGTGTTGAAAACAACAATTAATAAGAATTTGAGTGGTAACTTTGTGCTTATGTGGTGGCTGCTTGAGGTTATGTTTTTTTGGTTGGCTCTTTTTTTTTGAGAGAGAGAGATAACAACACTTACGTAACATGACATAAGGCACTTATGCCTCTAATGCAGTAATAAATACCCTCCCAGAGGTATTAAAAATAATTTACAGTGAGGTGGGTCAAACAGCAAGATTTTCCAAGGAGCCCTATGTCCCTTTAAATACATGTATGTTGTAGAATGGGTTTGTGGTCTGGCAGCAAAATCTGTATACAAAATTTGTAATGTAAGAAAATGGTGTATGAAAATCCAGACAGGTCTGGCGGGTTAGCTAAGAATTTTCTCATGGACCCAATTGTGACTCCTGTGAAAGCAGTCCTATTCAAACCTATCTGGGTTTTAGGTCATTTTTATTTGTCATTTCTCAGCAATCATGCTCCTGAGAGCCAGCTGGCTTTCAAATGTTACTCTGGTTATACCTGGCTCTCATGACTGCGTGCACCAAACCAAAGACAAAGTGAAGATCTTTATACCTGAGTTCGCTGCTTGTTAAAATCCCGATTGCCAGACAAATACAGTTAAGCCTAACTTGGTTTTGCTGCCCTTAGGTCAGAGGAAGAGCCCTCATCCCTGGAGACAGCGGAGTGGTTCATATATGTAGTATCTTCTATCTGCTATTCTGCACTCAGGTTTCCCAGACAAAATAAATAATTGATTTACTTCAGGTAAAAGCCTGGGAGTGAACTAGTGTGTGTGCAGTGGAGACAGCCAGGGACTAATGCGAAACAAGGAGTGAACGAACTTGATGGTATATAGTCTTAGCACATATCTTTTTCAAAAATAAACCTTTAATAAACAAGCTATGTTCTTTTCCTGCAAGGAGCCAAAACGAGATCTGAAATATCCAAACCATCAAAATAAAGATCATTGGAAACTGATCATTCCAAACAAACATATGTAATGCCAAAGACTTGTTAGTCACCTCTCATTTCATATCTCAGTTTCTGGAAGTTGTGTTTTAGTAAGACTAATTAATATATGTAGTGTTCCAAGAGATGCACTGTAATGTCTTTGGGAGCACTCCACTGGTGATATCACCAGAAGATCCCATGGGGCATCATTCAATTTTTCAGATTGTTGTTTTTGGACAGAAAAAATAATAGGTGGAACAGGGTTTCAAATTTTTCAAGCATCTTCTCTCCCTCCCCTCCCCCCGCATTGACTTTAAATTGTATGTTTGTAGAAAACTGAACAACACTACATTTTACGCTGCACCTCACAATGAGGCTATGAATGGAAAATTCTTGTTACGTGAGATAAAATTCTGTAATGTTTGGAGAAACAGTTCTAACTTGAGACACAAAAGAAAATTTTAGAATTGCAAGCACAATTTTGGGAGATTCTATATGTTTTCCACATCATTACTTAGTTCTTCAGCTACGCTTGAGTATGTTTTCTTGGGGTTTTATTCTGAAACTGTGCCAATAAAACACTGACAGAAATATTTGTGAATGGTGATTGACCGCTCCAAGCCAAAGTATTTGCTGAAGGCAGATTCTTTGCGAGGTATGTTATTGCAGAATAACAAGCAACTACCCTCCTACTCCAAATTTTTTGAGGGAACTTTTTTTTTTTTCTTCATGTGCATGTGGCTTTTCATTGCTTTCCACAACCCAAATACATTTGTGGCAGACAGCTGGCTGGAAACATAAAGCTCATGGATTGGCTGTCTTTTCTGTCAATAAAGCTTCAAAACTGTAATTTCTCTGTAGCTCTGAACAAAAACAGCCTGCTGCCGAGGACAGCTGTTGGCTTGCAGAGTGACTTACTGGTGAATGTGGTGTTATATGCTGCTGCTGCTGCCATAGAACTGGATTTATGGATTGTTTTGCCAGGATAGTACCATGGAGTTGAGAATTGAAAGACAGACAGAGGGGCTTAAGCTCTGTCTAGCTCTATAAATCCTACTTGTCTATTGAATTAAAACCAGAACTGAGATTTGGCCCTAAAGTTGGTGATGAAAAACAGTGTTGTAGAGTAACTGCTGAAGACACAGGTAAATAAAAGAGTATTCCGTGCAGTTTTTTAATGGTTACTGGCAATTGTTAGTGGAGATGAACTTCTACATTTCTAGGCAGGGTGCAGCCCTGCTTTTCTTGAGACTAATGACATAAGTGTCACTGGGATCAGGATATTTTGACTTGCAGTCTTCAGCAAATCCCTGTTTATTCTGGTTTGAAATGTGAAGCCTTTTATAGCTACAAGGAAGGTCTAGTGCTATTTGGAGTCAAGAATTGTGCCATCCTGTGCAGTTGACATGAGATGGTGCATGTTTCTTGTTTGCCCTTCTTTTATAACAGTTCTGTTATCTATACATATATATTTTTATTATTTTTTCTGTTTGTGTTAAATACACAAAAATTGTACCTAGTGTGGTAAAGAAAAGCTCTGTAATGGTACTTTTTGTTTTGTTTCCGTGACTTGTTCTTTCTACAGTAGTCTGTTCATGACCTTGAAGAACCTATTTTGGTGGAAATGATTATTTAAAAGCAAGATTTTCCCTACTGCATGATTCCTTTTGTATTTCAGACTGAAATTGCCTGTTAAATGGAGTGAAAACTAAGGGTATTTTTAACTTAGTTTTTAGCACGGCGTGGTTTGGTTATAACTTGACTATACAAGTAATAATCACAGTTAATGGCGACAATACAGTAGATGAGACTGCAACAGTTGTGTCTTGCTGCTCCAGAGCAGGTCATTTGTGGATATCTATATTGCACTGTGTGTGCAGCAGCATACTTGCATGAGCAGTTACTTGATTTACAAGGGATAAAGTCATATTTGTAGCAAATATGATGTTGCCCATGGAGCTGAGCATCAAAAGCGGGTCATTGGCTTGTCATTGGCTTGACATACGATATGAGTATTTTTTTATTCCAAGTTATGTGTGGCCATGTAGATCTTGTTCTTTTCATCATGGGACCTACTTGTTCTTTATTATCATTCAAATATCCCTTAATGTCTAACAAAAATTACTGTAAAACTTTTGGAGGGTGGAGAATCTGTTTGCAAGCAAAAAGATTTGAATTCTTGTTCATTTTTTTTCTGTATTTGTGGTTTTCGATGAATGAAGTTTCAAAGTTTCAAAGCAACAATCAAAACAGGACATGGCAGTGACAGCAGGAAAGAAGGGAAATATGAAAGAGCAAAAAGAACTTAGAAGGCCAAGTCTTCAACTGATAAGGTGTCTATCCTGGTTTACACTAACTGGAGGTCTTTTATCAGCTTTGTAGGTAATTCATTCCTATTTTACATTGATCCAGCTAATATAAAATCGGACTTTTAAAATGTATACTTCCTTTATGATAACTAGGAGGAAATGGAAAATATGGTATATAGATGAATTTGTTCTTTTTCTTGCACTTACCAAGTTGCTCATAAGAAGGCTACAGTGGGGCTAGGGCTTTCGTGCGTTTCTGGCTTGCTCTTCCAGACATTGTCTTTTCAATGATATTAAATATTTGGTCTATGACAGCACAGGTTTTTGCAGTAGAGATGATATAAAGCCCCAAACAGACAGCTGAATTATTACTTCAGTCATTGTGAAAACAGCAGGAGGTGAAGTTTTGAGTGAGTGCCTGTGAAATAATTTCATAAACCATAATGAAGGTAAAGGAACCAAACCACATATTTAATAAATGGACATATGTTTAAATTATGTTTAAAGCTCGATAGTCCAGGAAAGTTTTTTGAAGGTTCTGGCATAGTGAATCTTTTTTTTTTTTTTTTTTTTTAAAAATGTTAGTCAATGGAAATATTATCGAGCAGAGGACTGAATAGATTTACATGTTTTCTTTCTCAATTTTTCCTGTTTTTCAGAGAGTTGTAGTGAAAATTAACTACAATCTCATCAATTGGGGTGACTTACGAGATACTTAAACATTCATAGTCCATATTTTTCAGCCCAAGGAAGGATTCTAAGCTATCAAAATGCAACTTGGAGTGGAAAAGTGCAATACTAACAATAGTTACTTCCTGCAAACTGTAAAATCTGCTTTAAAGGGACTCACTCTAGGAGGGCAAAGGAATAAAGGGGGGATGTGGTTGAAGTCAGTGCCAGGGATCTGTATCTTCAGTGACTAAAATACTTTGCTGTCTCTTGCTGTTTGTGTCTGTGGATATGCACGGTGACTCTAAGAAACGGGGGTTAAAGCATTGGATGCAAAGTCAGAGGATTCTTTCTCTTCTTAGTTCTGTAGTCATTCATCTCAGCCTGTTGCCTTAAACTGTATGTTGCAAAGAAGGGCTTGCCCTGAAAATGGTAGCCGACAGAAGTTACTGGATGGGTCCAAAAGTAAAAATGCAATTTTTGGACAAATAAAGTGGAAAGGAATTTTATTTTGAAGATTTTGAAATGCATCTGTTTTTTCTATTCACTCATCTTAAAGTAATTAGTGAAAAAAAAAAAGACAGAAGTGTTGTCCAAATGGTTTGGGAAATTTCTTCAGTTAATTAAAAATTGGAGTTTGATCAAAAAGAAGCTAGGTTGCCCAGCTGGCCTAGTAAGATGTATCAGAAATAGGAAGTCCTTTTTTGGCTCCTAAGTCTTACTTTTATATTTGGGAATCTAGGAGCAATAGGGTTATCAAATTATCTCATTAAATCTCCTGTATAACAGAAGCTAGTGAATTTTACTGAGCTGTCTCGATAGTATTGTCAAAGCCTGTGAATAGACAAAAGGATGGCAGTGATCAGGAGCTGAAGTTGGGTGGTGATGGCAGAGAGATCAAAGTGCCATACACGCCAGAAGCTTGTGCAATGGAAAGAAAATGGCTGGATGAATTATACCTACACACTGCCAGCAGGTATGTAATTTATTTTGCTGGATGTCTACTCATTTCACTTCAGAGAAAATCATCCTTGCTCAAAATGTGGTGACCGTAATATCCATAAGCAAAATGCATCACCCGAGCTCTTCATCCAGCCTGTGGTTCTATCTCCAGCTGTGTCCAATGCTTTACGAAAACATTGATATTAGCTCAATAATAAACTTCTGGGGAGACAGGTTTTGCAATCTTCTAGTTATTTTTTTTTTTAAACCCAAATCCTGCACACAGTAATTTGTGATTAACTCGGAACGTATTTAGTCCTTCCCCTCAGCATGAAGTTGGGTTTCAGTGCAGCTCACATAGGTTTAGGTTTGATCAGCAGTTAGATAGAAAAGACTGTAGGAAGACTCAGCAAAATTTAGCTGGAAGTGTCATCTTCCAGATCTCATGGTGCAGGCTTCATGGAGTCTGTGATAGTAAGGAAATGTTTGAAGAACCAAAACAACAAAAGAAAAAAGACAGATTGCTTAAACAGTAGAGAACACCATTGGAAGTTATAGACATCCATCAAAGATGCTGTCATATTTAAGTTAAGGGAATAAAAAACCCAAGTTAAATGTAAGGTGAGAGTAACACAGCTAAAGAGATTTTGAGGAGCAAACTCCCTGGAGATACAAAACTACTAATATGCTTTTTCCAGTCATATTGGAAGCAGAACTTGCCAGGGAATTTTTATGGCCTATTGACAGTGGTGTAAGAGAAATCCTTAATGAAGATAAGGTTGAAGTTGAAGACTAAATGAATTATTCAAATCAATGTTCTTTGCGGAGTAGCTTAAGGATCTTCCAAGACTGGAGTCTGTCTTTATTCGAGATGTCTCTGAGGACCTGCCTCAAATTATAGTGTCAGTAGAAGAGTTTTAAAAAAAAAAACAAAACCCCAAACAAAAAAAACCCCACCACCACACGATGAAAATGAAGAATAAATAGCTAGAAGCAGAAGGTGTTCACTTGTTCACTCAAGAATTTCAAAGGCATCTCATAATAAGTTCACCAAACTACTCTGGTATGCTGCTACTTTCTCTCTTGAAATGGAATTGAGATCACTGGGATGGCAGGTGACAAACCCTAAGCCTGCTTTTAGAAGAGTACTAACAAGGATCCAAGAGACTTATGTTGGCCTGACTGCCATATTAAATTGGTCAAAGCTATGATAAAAATAGAAGAAATAGGCACTTGGGTAAGCAAGCTATAATAGCAAAGAGTAAACACTGCTTTTATAGAGGGAAATCAGGCCTCAAAAATCTGTTAATAGTTTTTGGAAGGAATCAAGAAATTGCACTCTTCTGGTGCAATTCTGTTGGTTACAAGAATGATTTTGATCTATTCCCATTGTTGGCTTAATGTGTCTTCTCATTCCACCATATGATTTTGTTTAGAACAGTTAAGTTTAGAACACTTAAGGTGAAGATACTTTGCGATGTATGATAATACTTATTTAAGGATATTATCCTGTTGAGCAATCCATATCTTTTCATATGAGTCTGGAAGGCACTGACTACCAGCTTGGGGAAAAACAAGGCCTACGTGCAGCAAAGGGCAAGCATACCGTGCAAATGAGCCTACATCAACTTCCCTGCGCTCGAGGAAGTCGTGTACCAATTTCAGAGAGAAGGGAGGGTGTGTAAATAATCTTCCTCCAGTTCTTGGCATCATCTTGCCCTGGAGTTATTGCTCTGCAGTCACCGAGTTCACTCAGCAGTATGCTTGTGAAGGAAGGAACAACTCCCAGGCTGTGAAACCACCAAGGTTTGCAAAGCGTCTCTGGGCCAAGAGCTTCACATATCGGTTGTGTGAAAACTTCATACAGGTAAGGATGATCCTCCCTAGTTTTACTGTCTCCTAAGCAGTAGAGGGCGAGCTTGTCTTAAAAATTTACACCTATCGATGCCTTTCCTTTACAAATTGTTGCCGAAAGAATGAAGGTTTTTATCTCTAGAAACATCTAGGATCAGATGTCTGTATTATTCTCTGTAAATGTTATCTTTGTTAAAGATACTTGCAGTAACTATCAGGTTTTAAGCCACACAGCAACATTTCTCTATATTAAGTGAGAATTACTGAAGTAAAACCATTATAATACTAATGGAGGAAATAATAGAATCCACTGTGCAAGAACACTGTAAAAGTCTGCTGTAATTGAGTAATACCCAAGAATTACTCTGAAAGTAACATTTTTTTCGACTTAGGATAAAAAAAAAATTGAAACATTTTGATTCATGAAATGTAGATAAAACTGATAATTATTATTTGATTTAGTATGTTACATGAAAATCAGGGAAACAACATTCTAAATGTATTTTGTAAACGTTTCTGTATGGGAGGTGTCTGCCCTTTTTCTGTGTACAATGAAGATGGCCGACTGCAAATCGAGGCGCTTAACCCAGCCTCTAGTATTCAACTGGGTAGTTCTGTTTACACAAGCTATTGTTATGAGTATGGACAGTCTGCATGAGTAAAAGCTAAAAGATTAATGGTTAAGTTACTCAGACACAAGAAAATATGAAGCAAGTGACTGAGTAGAGAGTTGTACTTCTGAATATTTTTTTTGGTGGTAGAGTTTTTGAACTGTGTTTTTTAACACAGTTATTTTTATTTTGTATAATATTTTGTATTCCTAACATGTCACCTGGAGAGTAGTGTGCTAAAGCATTTGGCCACGATGAAGGAGAATGACTGAACTATTGTAGATGGCCTGGCTTGATAAACTTCTTTGTCAATTAATCTGTTGCAAATGCCCTCAGTCTTCCAACTGGGTTTTCCTCTCACAGCCCTGTGATAGTTCCCTATAGCTCCAGGATGGAACAATCCTGGGCAGTAAAGAGATTGAGATAATGACAGTCCATGGTGACAGCAGGGCTGGCAGAGCCAGCCTGGGGGAAGAAAGACACATACTTGCCAATAGAAATACCTCCATCCTTTGGGAATTGTAGCTTGGGAATCAAAGCTGACCTCATAGACAAGAATGATGGAGAACAAGCTTTTGATTTATGACTAGATGAAGCTCAAAGTCTGCCCTTCTGATCCTTCTTTACAACACACCTTTTGTATTTTATAGGAGCTCTTTCACTTTATTCTCAGAACGTTATCTCTTGGGGTATCGTTTTTAAGTCTTTCAGTGTCCTAATAGTTCACTCATCTCCTTCATAGCAGTTTTTTTTTAAAATGAAGCTAAAATCCCTTTTTAGTATCACAAATAAACTGTCATTTATATTTAACGTGACTGAGCAGCTGCTTTGCTTTTTGGGTTTTTTTCTGGGTTCTCCTGAAAGCTAAAACCGTATTTACTTTCTAGACCGCATGCTCATCTAGGGAATCCCATTTGCGTTCAGTGGTGCCTTCGTTGCCTCAAGTACTTATTTGCACTTGAATACAAAAAAATTGCATTTTTAATACAGAAATTATGGGCTGGATCCTTAGTAAGATGTTGACCTCTGCTGAGTTCAGTGAAGCTATGCTGCTTTTCACCACCAATCTCTAATTAAGGTATCCACTACAATGGTTGGAACAATATGTCCCTCTGATAGGAAGTGTACTATCTGCTACCTGGTCACTTGGTCTTATAGGTTTTAAGCAAAATTGTGAACTGTTTGAAAGTGTTAAAAAAATGAATCTGGGTCTAAATCTTCTTAGCTTGTTCTTGTCCAAGTTATCCGTTGTTCATATTTTCCTAATCTTTGCTGTGTCCTCTGTGACAAGCCACAGAAAGGGCATAAAAAGTGTTTACAGTGGTGTCATTTATAAATGGGGAGGAGCATAAGATCAAGCGCAGCTTTCTGAAAAGGAATGTTTCTGTGCATCAGCTCTGTTGTATCTGTGTTTAGGGTGTTTGTGTTTCCATATATCTGTCAGTCTGTCTGTCATCTGCCTGCCTGTCTTCCTGACTTATATGACTGTTGATAAATATGGTCCATTGGTGATTAAAAGGAAGTGACCTCATAAGTTTGTCTTTTCAACCACAAAGGTTTGGTTGTAACGTGACATTCCATCCTATTACTCTGGTTTACACCAAATTCAACAACTTGTGGCCTGCAGATACTCAGTATAAAGAGCAGAAAGAGACTGACCTTGACAACCTCATTTCTCATTCCTTTCTTGTTATAGGTAATATAGCTGAAAATGTGGTTTTAATTATAGTACTAATGAAAACTGAAAATCCAGACAGACACTTGACAAACTCTGGTACGCTTTATATTACATTTGTGCTAACTACAAAGTATCCAGCTGGGTGTAACATTATATCTCTTTTCCTTGAGCATCCGCCTGACTTAAGCTGTATAATTAATGTGTACTTTGGCTGGAGGTCAGCTTACAGTTGGTTTTTTAGAATTTTTACATTTTTTAAGATGTTGTAATGAAATGAATATGTTTATTACCTCTGTGCCTGTGTTCCCCAGGGAGAGTTAATACCTGTGGAGGAGCACTGGCTGGGAGAACTTGAATAAAATGCTTCTGCCAGCTGAGTCTGATGCATCAGAAGTCTGTTTTGAAAAGTAGGTGTAAGAAATAGAATCAAAGAATGTAATGTCCACAGATGTGTTTAACTTTGATTCACCTCCTTTGTATGGTTTGTTGATTTTAAGTTATGACACCGATACACAATTGCCCAAAGTAGAATTTGTGAAGGGATTTCTTTTATTTCTTTTCTTTTTTCTTTGGAAAGGATTTTGTTTTCAGAACTCACCAACGAGAAACTGATGTTCTCAACTAGAGCCAAAAGCACTAAAAGCAGGTTCCCTGCCAAGCCCCACCAGTGCACCTTCATCCTGACCTGTCTTAACTCTGCTATTCCAGTCGGGCATCCGACTGCACTAGCATGTGTATGTAATTGTGTTAAATTAAATACTGGTTTTCATGATATGGACAAATGCTCTCTTGGGACCAGGGTGAAATTAGCTTTGAAGGAATTTTATTGTGGTGAAAGGCAAAGTTGAAATTGGGTTGCAAATGATAAAAATCTGAAGACTTGCATTACACTGCTGTTTTCAAGGACCTGCTGCAGAATCTGAAATTTTTCTTACAAAAATATTAGTGTGATTCTTATGCCAAACATCCAAAAAACATTTCTGACATAAAAGGAAATGGCTGCAGTACAGCCACATTCACAGTGGGGGCCTCAAGGTGTTACTCTTAGAAATGAATGCATAATGATTTTCAAATGACCTTTTCTGGCATGTTCGTATGGCTATTAATGTGGTTTGATGTTTTGTGCGAATGCGCAAAGAGCCTGTCTACATAGCCGATCTGCAGCTGGGCTTTAAACTTGTTTGCTGATACAGATGATCTGACGAAAGTTTGATTTTTCTCTAGCAGCCTCAAATTGTTTCTGCTTTCTCTTTTTGTGATCACAAAGCCAAACACGAATGTGAAAAAAACGGTTTCTTCTGAAAAATTATTTATGAGCAGCTTTGCTAATGTTTAACTAATTTTTGGAAGACAAACTGAGTCCAACTGATCAAAAGGTCTCCCCAAAACAGCATAGCTAACAGGTGACTGTTTTTAAAAATTGCCTTTCTAAAAATGATTGGTGGGTAGAGTTCCTTAAAGGCTGTACCTTGTCCCGGAAGATATTTTGGAAAACATGATGCTAAAGTGATATATTTCCTTTGTTCAAAGGAGGGTATAGATTATGGAAATAGCAATCTTCTTATACATTTGTGTTCCAGAAACATTGAGAAGCCTTGCCCGAATTCAAGCTCTGTAGGACCAAATGCTGTACTGACATGCACAGTAAGAGAGAGCCTTTGTTCCAAGGGCCTGCAATCTAAAGAGACACCATAGGCAAATTCTAGCCCCTGTTTCTACCACAGCTGCTCAACTGGTTTTCATAGTGTCTCGTGAGTGCCCATTTGGCATGAGGGAGATGCACCGGCATCAATTAAAGGCATTTCCCATCTCAAAGAGGAAATAACACCTCGTCTCCAGTTAGTAAACAGCTCAAAAAATGAATTAAACCAGATGTTGCTGAGCTCTTGGTATTGACATGGTAGTGCAGCCTTTAAAGTGTTCCTCCTGTGGCCCCTCTAGTTATATTAAGATCTTATTTCCATCCTATAAACATTTAGGAGAATGATTAAGCAACAGTACCCCATTCATATCCCATGTTATACAGAGAAAAGTTCATGGCTGCATTGTTTCTTGAGTGAAAGTGTGCTGGGTGAGTAAGGTAATATCACTTATTTGTCATTCCATTAACTGTTACTAAACAGACTTACAGGACAGAAGTATCAGAAAGAGTTTAATGTTTAATATTTGTGCATTATTATTGTTTGGCTTGTTTTCTCCCCGTGGTAAAAAGCCTCTTTCTCCTTCAGTTTAGCCATTGTGCTGAATAGTCCCATTAACCTTGGTGGAACTACTATAACTATTATCTTTGTTCTGATTTTATTCCCATCATCTGCTATTTTCAGCTCGTGATTTGGAATGAAGAGATTGATGCTGAGACACTAATTCTCCATTTGGCATCAAGTACCAAGCACAGGCATGAGAATAAATTCGTTTGTAGAGTAGCTTGGTAGTTGCTGGACAATACGGCACAAATTAATGGGGAATTTAATTCAGGATAAAAAAAATGTGTGTGTCTTCAAAAAGACCTCTTTTCATAACAAACTAAAAGACTGTTTTGTGTGGGTGTGGGATTGTTACTCTTCTTGAGGGAAGGCAAAGGCAGAGAGATGGGTTATACACTTGTAACTGAGGGCAGTGAGACAGTGGAGTCTAATAAGGAGTTAAAGTTCAAGGCTGGATCCAACTGCATTGTGGACTGGGATAGTACGTTGCCCTGTGGCTATGCCTTTGCTGTAAAACCCAAAGAATATGCTGTGTGTTGGGTAATACCTCTGTTAGGTAATACTAACGAAGGAGGGAGGTACTGCTTTCTTAGCCTTTCCCCCAAGAAGTCAATGCCTCTAAGTGATAAATTGTCAGCAGTGGGGGTGTTAGATGGTCCTGGTCTGGAAGGGACCCAAGTGTTTTATAAGCAAGAACAGCAAACCGATGGGACTGCTTACATCATATCCTATAGATGTGATGGATTCTCTAAATCAAGGCTGATATTTGTATTGTATACTGCAAACATAAGCTGATGGGCCTCTGTGCTGGAATTGAGGGCAACTACCTGCTCAGCTGCAAGTAGTAGAAAAAACATTTGTCTCTGTTTGGGTTTCCTGCACTGAGTCTGGAGGACTCTGAGCTATACCTGTGCATCTTTGTGTTTTGCCTTCCTTAGTGACAGGCAATGAGATGCTGCTAGTTAACTCTTTGAAATGTCTCTTACATTTTTATTTCCTTTTGACAACAGAGGCACAGGGTTCCCACTGAATTTCTTAGAGACGGAAATAGTTTGCTCCAGTGAAGGCTTCAGTCATACGTGTTCTGCATTTGGCATTCTGTATATCAGCATCACAAGATAAAGCTGTTCTGGGAACACGGAAAAAAGTGTGAAATTTTCTGATTTGCCCACTCATACATAACCATATCACAGTATTATGCTTGTCATATGCTATGTGTGTTTTGGATTAATTGTGTATTTATAAAAGCTACAAATAGAAAAAGGAGGATCAGCATGACAGTACCTTGCACAGTACCTTTCGTTTTAAATTTTGGTTTGCTGAATTTGACAAGGTGTTCGTGCCTTTGATTTAGATTGTGCAGCAAATGGAATTTACTGGGGTAGATTTCTCAGATGGAGCAGTTTTTTATCATATAACATTTCAGAGGAATGGCTGGAGGAAAGTTGAGACAGTTTTCTTTGATGAGAACAATATTGGAAAACAGTTAGATCTGTTCGGACTAAAACCAAAAATCTACATGCCTTACTTTACTGCTGCCATAGTTCTCTAGGAAATGAGATGCATGTTCCTGAATGTTTTGTATTTAGATCTCTGATTTACTTGAGCTTGCAGAGCTGTGGAAGTAGATTTCTCCCCCCACCCCCCAAAAAAAAATATCGTGGCTGCTGTTTGTGTTTTATTGTTTGATGGGTTTCTTGTCTGTGTGGGCTACTGTATGTGTGCGTGTATTGATATGTGCCTGTCTACATGTATATGTTCTCAGTTGAAGTGTGTAGATAGTTAAGTTGCTGACTGGCAGATGCAGTCAGGTGCTTCATTCTCTGACAGAAGTTTCATTCTCAAATAACACTCTGCAAAACCTTATCTGCAGATACTATCAGCTACTCAAGAATGGACTCAGAGAGCAAAGGCAGGATGCAGTTCCATTTAAATTGGCAAGCACAGTTTTGGGCAGCCGGACAGCTCCCTTTTGACCACGCAACTGAAGAGGATAAAAAATTTGAATTATCCCCAAAGTTACTAACACTGGCTGCATGCTCCATGATACAGAGAGAAAAACATCAGTGCTTGTCCTGAGGAGTTTACAGTCTAGACTACAAAGTCCGATTGTGTAATATTTTAGACTATCTGCCATATTAGCTTGAGCTCAGAATTTTCTCTTGATCCAATTTGTACAGATTCATACCTATTCTCTGTTAATTTACATTAATTAATAGTCATGCAGTACTTGAGAAAGGAACACATGAGAAAGGACACTGAACGCATTCAGTTCTTGAGCTCTAACTCTGGAGGACAGAAACATAATGTTTCCTAAATAGAACTCTGTTCAAGAAAACATATATATACACTTTGTTTCCTGAACTGGCCCTTTTAAGTTTTGGAGCTGGAAGAGAGTAAGATTCTCAACACATTAACCTTGGAAGTAGAGTCATGAATAATGGATCTGAGAATAGGATTTGGCACTAAACACTAACCATGGTTCTAATGATTTTATAGAATGCTATAGAACCAATTCAACCTTTTTAAAATTAGGGAAGAGAGGTACATTAAAGTAATGTTCTTCTGTCTGCAAGACCTAAATCACATAAATTCTGAGATCCATTCTTCCAGCTGTAAAGCACAGAGGAAAATATTTCCTTTCTCCCATCATCTGTCTGTAAGCTTTCACTTTGATGGCAAACATTTGGGGTAAATGCTGCTGCTTACTGTGTTTGCACAGCGCTTAGTACACTGCTGCTCCAGTTTCAGTTAGGGACTTCTGAAAATGTAATACTGCACGAGGATGCCAGGCAAATGTACTGCTACATTCGGCTACAGTAGTGCAGTAAGCAAATTGCTTTTAAAAGCACAACGATTTATAATTTCACCAAGTGGTAGTTCTAATAGTAATGACAGACAGTTCAGCACTGACCCGTGGCAGTCTATATTCAGCGTGGCAACAATATACTTTCTGATACTTTGAATTATGATACATGCGGTGGCCCCTGAGTTACGCGTGGAATAGCTGCGGTGCTAGCTGATGGGCTGTTTTGTACCTTGGATGCAGAGTTTTTATGATGGCCAATACTCTGAAACTCGTTCAGGCAATAAATTTACTTGCCTTTGAGTTTACAAGGCAATAAACAGTTGAGGCCTTTGACCTCAACATTTACCAAATACATTTGCAGCAGTTGTGTTTATTGACAACTATTTATAGGGAAGTATTTTATACTGAATTTCACATGTGAAAGAGAACAGTTTAATTTTGCAGCCCTTATTCTTCTTTCTGATTTCCATCTCTACTTCCTGTCTATTTGATTTACTTTAGTAGCTGAAGTTGCAGGTTAATGCTGCAAAATACTCAGTTATTGACAAAACAATTAATTTAAACCTTTGTGCCAGATTTTTAGAACTTTCTCTATTTTTATTTTGAAGGACTGAGATAAAGATATATGTATGCTACCTTTTGCAAGGCATTGTGTAAGACTCATTTTACATTCTCTTATTGATCTTAATAGGCATTTAGTAACTTGAACTTTATTAGAACATGAAGTTAAAAAACTGAAACTAACAAAAATAATACTACTTTAAGCTTCTTTTCGCTGATTTGTAGGAAGCTGGGGTTCTCACTATTTTCTGGTGAAAATGGTTAGCATCATGGACGTTAAGGCTCCTCTATGGATCCAGAATATCTAGCGACTGACTAATATTTGCTGTGTACTCATCAAGACCAAGAACTCTGTCCTGCTCTGCAAAAATCTCTGCAGTTGAGGATTCCCTCCCACTTAGGCATGTGTGGGATGGAGGCAATCAGCCAGCGTTGTTCATAACAGTAAGTATCAGACGAGCTGGAATTTTAACCAGCATAAACTCACATAGTCCTGAATCTGCTCTAATTTATACCATGGATTAAATGGGAGACTGTGAGACGCTGAGATTACTGGAAAGCAGAAAGGTAGCAGTGCTTTCATCCGTTCCTGCAACTGTCAGCTGAGCTCATACTAGGTGCACCTGAGTAACTGTTCCCAAAACAATCCCTGCTTTTGGAGTTGACGCTTTTAAAATTGCATTGGCCCTGATCCAGCAAAATACTTGAGTTAATGTTTAATTTCAGGCATGAAGCATGGGACTTCAGTGTGACTGCTCGTAAGCTTAAAGATAAGCACATGCTCAAGTTCCTTGTTGGAAAACGGCCAGCATACTTTTTATCTTGCAGCATCATGCCTGTAAGATACTAATTTCAATCTGTTGAACTCCGATTGCTTGAGTTCTTCTAGAAAAATAATTTCAGATGCTGTGGAATTACGGTAATTCATTTCTAAATAGCTCACCAGATTCTTGCCCCATGGAAGTTGCTTCATGCCAATTTGCAGCAGTAGAGGATATGCTGCAGAGTTTTGATCTGGAATTCTTTATGCCTTTTTGTAATTGGACTTTTTTCCTTTTTGCTGAGGTATTTATCATTAGTATCTACAGGCCAAATGCAGCAACATTCTGAAATCTCTTAGAAAAGTCATATTTAACCAGATGGTCAGACTCTCAGGTGGGTTACACCAAATAAGTTTAGCAAGTAGTGTCCTATGCTTCAATAAATCACTATAAATGGGTCCACAGTAGATTGTCATCCAGTGTTGATTTTCATTCATGTGACATAAAGAAAATGGGCTTATTCTCTAGAGTGGGTCTGTCCACACAGGAAGAGGTTCATATACAAGATGTTTTATGTATTTGATGTGTTGAATGTTTAAACGAGTAAGAAAAATACTTTATCAGTGCAGCTTCAGCTTGCTTTGTTATTGTGTTTATGGCCCATATCCCAGATTCACACACTAGAGATCTGTGGAAATAATATGAAATAGCACTGACTCGTGCTGAGGTGGTGACAAACTGGAGTTCTGGGGTGGGACACCACTTTCTTGGCACCTCAGTTGTCTGCTTAATGAGGTGGCAGTGACGCTGGGCTGGAATTAAGGTCCTCTGATATGAAGGTGTGGGGGAAAGCCCATTGCTTTGTTGGGTTGGGTTTTGGATGAGTACCAGAACCCTCTTAAAGAAATCCTTTATAGGGATGCCTAGAAGGCTGCCTCAGTATGGATGTTTGGCTGAGTTTGCTGTAAAGCATAGAGGGGATATGGGCCCATCAGTCTGTAGGGATGAATGCATGCAGCTTCATCAGAGCTAAATATGAGTCAAGGAAGAAAAATGACATGGAGGAGGACAAATGGGGAGGGACATCGCATTAGCAGCCTGACCATATGACACTGTAAAAGGCAACTCCTGATCTGTCAGCACAACTGTGTGTGGAGCAAGCCAAGAAGCCAGATGCTGTTCCTGCCGCTGAAAGACTATTTTCCACAGCTCAGTGCTGGGGCCTTGCGATGTAAATCCCTGCCCCATGTGTGGCCATGGGTGCGGGACCTTATTCCTGGCTAAAATAGTGAATGTGGAAGAAAGGGAGGAATCTTGTGCTTACTTGAGATGAGTTATAAACTAAAACTAAATTAATTGGATTGCATAGTCAATTTAAAAGGGTGGGGGGAAAGGTACTTTGTAACACTTAATGATTTATACGTTTAGGTAGCATGCCTTCACTATCAGTGTGTCTCTCAGCTGTAGTCCTCCCCACAAATGCTCATTTCTAAGAAAGCATAAGAAATAAATATATTAATTTTGAAAGGAATTGTTAAGCTAGTAAGAAGCGTACTTAAAATCACTGCTTTATCTGCTTCGTCTTCCTTTGCATTTAAAATACTCTTCCTATTTTCCTTTGCACGCATCTATCCTAAAGGATTAAGCCTTCACATGGCACACATCCCGGATGGAGGAGTCATACTTGAGAAGAGCCTTTGGAGGCCAGTGGACAGAAATCCCCACTAATAAAGCCACAGAGCCTTAAGGAATTGTAACAATCTTCATATACCCTCCTGGCCCACTGGCTCCCCTCCAGGATCACTCTCTGCGCTGCTGTCAAAGGAGTCACAAAGGTGCTGTTCTTTGTGGCCCACGAGGATTTACTTCGAAAAGCAACAATAAGGAAACAGGGCTGTTAAAACAAAAAAGGTGCATCGAAGAGTAGCCATTGGTCATAAATTTGCTGTTGACTCGTTTTTGATAAAACATGTAGACATTTTGGTTTGTATGTAGAAAATACCTACTTTCATGGAAATTTTTTACTAAATCCCAAAAGACGTATTTTATGCTGAAAATCTATTTTTTATATCATTAGGGGGGTTATTGATCATTATTCTCTGCTGGAAATTTGTCAGAAATGACTACCTTTCCTTGACATTTTCAGGAGGAGGAAAAGCACTAACCATTTTGCCAGTAGCTTTAATAAGCTTCTAATATTTTCCTGGCGTATTCAGTACTTTTTAACTTTTATATTTTCACTGCAACCCCGAAATTTGGGGTGGGAAGGAAGAACTGGATACTCAAAAAGAGCTGGAAGAGGACAAAAAAAAAAAGCACTATTGGGAGGTTTCCTTTGTGAAGTTTCCTAGCTAAATGGAGTCGAATCCCAGCTGCCAGGAAGTGGTTGTCAGATCTCGTTGGTGCTCCACAGAAATTTTACAGCTGGAAGGTGCCCAAAGGAAAGTACGGAGTACCCTGGCTCCCTTATGGGCACTGCCTCCAGTTAATACGATCATCATCATCGTGCCAGCCTGTTAACAGCACCCTTGTGTTATGGGTGACAGTGCTTTACACTGATACTCCCTTCTCTTTTCCACGTCAACTAGCCACCATTAGGGACGTAACCTCTTAGGAGACAATGGAGCCCGGTTTTTGTTAACTATATACTATAATACTATAATGAGTCCTGCCACATGATCAGACCTAAGTTTATCTCCAGCAATATTTTGATTATTTAGGGTGCTAAAATGGGAAAGGAAATTTATATAGGCCAAAAAAATTAAATGTGAAAGGAAAAAAAGACTGCTGAGATCTTGGAATCACCACCGTGTGATTAGACTATTTTGCCTTCTTTATTTTTTTAATAGAAGTTCTGCAGAGACAAAAGGCTGAAGGTGAAAACTATTAGTGAATTTCCTCCGTTTTCTCTGTGAAAACCAGAGGAGACAGACTGTTGGTATCACAAGGCACATATTATTTTTAATATGGCTCTTAAAGCCTCAGCTCCAAGAGTCACTGCAAGGTCTAATGTACCTTAGCCTACTTGTCCATATTATTTACCCTCAAATTCAAGAAACCTTAAATTTTTGTTGGTTTAAATCTGAACTGATATCCCCAGAAGAACCCAAATGCTTTAGGTACATATTGCACTGATATGTGTTCCAACTTTTTAACTGGTTTTAATTAGTAGCACTCCATTCACTGTAATAGAAATGCATTCATGAAAAAAGATAGTGTTTAAATCAAACAAACAAACACCTGCCCTCTCCCCCCAAACCCACCAACAAACCAAAGGTTTGTCCATTCTCATCATCAGCCCAGGCAGGCCAGTCTTTTCTCAACAGACTGACAAAAGGTGAACTTAATAGGATGCATGGGAGGCGAACAGCTTCAGATTCTGGTGGGCCAAAGTGCGGGGAAATGAACTGAAAAACCGAGGACACCCATAAAGGATAGTCTGGTGCGTCCCTCCCTATTTATTTTGAGGAAAACTTAGCTCAAGCATACTGTGGTCATAACCCTACTAAGTATAATCTGACGTGCATTCTGTGGAGTTATTCCAGTTGATCTCAGCCGAGGGTCTGCCGAAAGGCACTAATTTGAGAAAGACATGTAACATGGTATGATTTTCAGGATTATGCTCCAAATGAGGAAGACTGAAGGTCTTGCTTGTCTTTTCTAATGTATTAATTTTGTACCAATGTAACTCCATTAACTTCAGAAGGAGCCCACTGCTCTTTTACTATATGAGTGTAGTGTTGCCGTTTAAAGTAAGAAGGCATGTCTAGCTGGTGTTGTTTCCCATTGTGTGGTTTGGGAAGCTGTAGGACTTGGCCCCTACAGGGTCATTCAGGGTGCTGTGCTGAAAGAGACTTTCCAACTAGTAAACCACATTCCCCAGCCGCAAAATAGCGCAGTAGCGTATTCTCTGCAATTTAACCTGATGCCCGAGATGCATCACATGGCACGTTATGGGCTTTCCATGAAGCTCAGCTTTTGCATAGTGGCACAGAAGGGCTGCTAGTATGCACTATACTGTGATTTGCTGTTAGTGGTAACAGCACTTCTGTTACGAGTTACTCTGTATCAGTAAGCAAACAATTCTTCTTCTCATCTTTTAATTCTGGTATTATTAAAAATACCTGGAAGACATCTATGTTGTACTTGTCAGTGATTCTAGTGTTACATTACATTAATTACATGCAAAGTAAGTAACACTATCTATGGTGTTACCTGGAGCTTTACATTATAACACTGTGTTACCAGTTGGTTTTATCCTTGTCATGCTTCAGCTATTTGGAAGGAATAGCTAAACCCAGCTGCATTGTTTATGAGATTAGAGAAGATACATTTTTGGTTTTGCTAAAATTAAAAATATTTTTTAAATTATGCTTTGGACAAACACTTGAAATCTGACGTGGAAGTTGTTCTGATATCAGGGAGGGAGATCTCGTGGCATCCCTATAAAATTTTTTCCCAAATCTGGCAAAGCTGTATGGCTCTCAAAATATTTTAGTTCACAGATGTTTAGTAGAGGCTTGTTAGATTTTGACAGCTAAATTCTTTGAAGTTTCCATCTGAACTGAACAAATTCAGTTTTCTCATAATTCCTGCTAGTGCTGTCTCTGAAGTATACAGGCAGGACAAATAAAAGAAAGAAGCACCTGATGGGAATTTCAATGGAGAAAATGGGAGGGAAGTAGAAAGTAGAGGTAGCAGGAAGAGGAAAATTATGAGCAGTGGCTACTAATTCTGTTCTCACATATTTGTTGTGAAGACAAACTTTTTACCCTATGTGAAGCACTTGGACGCTATGGCAATAGGACCATAGCAATGCCTATGAGGAAATGAATAATTCTGTTTTAAATGCAGAATTTAAAGGCCATGTATAAGATACATGGGGCTATATGTTGAATGGAAGAATAGAAAGATGTATTTCTTAACTGCTTGTTTTCTGAATGTGCGAGTGTTTCTACAGACAACTATCTCCTTGAAAACCCTAACTCTTTCCTCAAGCCGTCCCTTACCTCACAATGAATAAGGCAGTGGTTTGGTGGAAAAAAATTGTGCATGATCGCGCAATGAAAACCTGTATCGTGAAGTATGCTCAGAAAAGGGCTGAACGAAGTTCGTACAGGCAACCTTAATTTTGGCATTTCCTAACTTTTGAATTCTTGGCATTGCATTGTCAATGTTATTTTAACATAGTTTTTGGATGTCATAAGTAAAAGTGATGCCTTCGAAGCCTGTATTTCATCCTCAGCTCCAGTGAAGCATTCCTAATCTTTATCTGAACGAGCCTAAAGGGGCTTGTTTGTCAGACTTAGAGTCAGTGACAAATTGTTCACAGCAGCGTTTTAGAAAACAAACCTCATGCCAAATTTACAAATGATCTTCCAAGAATCCACATTTTGCATCTTGCCCCTGCAGCTATGTGGAAAGCCACTTGCACGCTCAGAAGACATTTGCCTGCAGAGCTCAGGAAGTAAGATGTACAGTAACGTAGCTAGGATGTCTATGTGGATTTGAGTGGCTTTCTTCTGGAGACTGCATTTGCATTTAATACTTGAAATATTATGAAAGACCACATCCCATTTCCCTTGTGGGGAAAAAAGTGACCAGTCCCTGTGTCAGTTCAGTGGGAACATTAATGAGGGTCCTCGTTCAGAGAAGCTTGCCATCTGTAAAGTAGTTAAGCATATTCTTATCTTTCTTGTATCATTAAGGGCATACTTAACCCCACCAACTTAATGAAGAACATATATCTTTAAAGGTAATCACATACTTACGTGCTGTGTTGAAAAAGGATTGATTTAAACCTGATACAGCTCTGTAACTCATCCTGTTGACCAAGTACCCATTCAAATTCCTTGCTTAACTAAAGGGCTGGTTTACACCTTCTAGATGTTGCTTTGAGCAGCAGCAATGTGGAGCTGTACTGCTTCTCACAGAATCTTAGTAGCAAAATAGGGCTGAAAGACACCTGGAGAGGTTCTTGATTGCAAGGGTGCTCAGCCTGGGATCCACAAGCTGCATATTGCTCACTCAAAGAATTAGACCAGTTTCCAACCTGCTCCTTTTCAGGTAGCAACTCAGGAGCACATTAAGGGTGGACTGTTTATTTCAGGACTTGTTTGGGTGGTGGAAACTCTGTGATCATGACTCCTGTCTTCCTTGTGGGGTTCCTGGACTTGCACGCCATGAGGTGCATGGTGCCAGAAGTGGGCTCCTGTGAAGAATATCAGCAAAGTGTACACTTCCACCTCTGGAGCAGTTCATCTGGCTTGCAGTCTGCATCCTCCTGATTCTCCCTCTAAAAAGGTGGCGGCAACTGGGAACAGGCTGTTCAAACTGATCAAGCAGCACATCCATGACACTGTTTTTTCCAAGGGTAAGCTGGGACGCTTAGAGGATTTCTTGCATGCATGTGCATGCACAGAAAACTGAGAGACCCCAGGAAGTGCTGTTTCTACTATTTGGGCACCCTAGGTCTTGTCAGGTCGTAGGGGAAGGATAGGAAAAAAAGGTCCATCCAGCCAGAATGTCTGAATACTACTCACCTAGTTTGTTTCCTTGCCAAGATGGGACCGACTATACCGACATTTTTCCTGACAGTTTTGTGTTTATATAAGTTTTTTTCTGTCATTTTAAAATAATTATTGCTTTTTTTTTTCATAGCGTCTCAGAACAAAGCTATGAAATTTTCCTCCTGTCTATAAATGCTTGCTGGTGTATTGTGTCAAGGGCAGCAAACACAGGATTACTGTGTATGTTCTAAGTATCACAATGCAGAGACATATTTGGCCAACAGACTGTGAATCCTCATGGGAAGTGGCACAAGGGTTTTCCAAACCTCAGAATTATATATTGAAAATAATTGTCTGGAAGGTAATAGTCCCCCAGAATGGACTAATAGCCTGTCAGGTTTCATGTTTCCTTAAGTCACTTTTGAACTCACAAAATGTTCTGAAATACTCCTATCCAAATTTGGTTCTCAAAAATGTTGGCTCATGGGATGAAGCTTTTCACTCCAAGGTTTTACCTGAGGCCGACTTCTGTTTGCCTTTCTCATTTGGATAGCCTGACTCAATCAGGTGAGCAGACTTTCGTTACAGGAGTCAGTTTGTATTTACTCTGTCAGCAGAAACTCAGTGAAAACCTTAGAGAGGGTGTTGGTAGTATAAGTGTCCAGCTGCTAAAATACAGATGTTGTACAGCTAAACTGGATTGATCCAGAATGGTATTTCACTGGCAAGGTTTAGCATTCTTAATGCAAAGTGAACCCTCATAGTAGGGCCTCTTATACTGTAGGTTTTGTATTTTAATGAGGTAGATATTTAATCAATTTTAGGGTATACTGGTATCTGCGTTTTGCATATGTTTCAAATAACAATGAAATTTATACACAGATGAAGTAATTGAAGCATAGCCTGATTTCAGAAGGGTGCACAGTCCTTACTGCAGTGTAATTCGAAGAGATTGGGGATCAATCAAAGTGTTTTAAAATTAAGAGTTTTCTGCAGCTGGGACACTCCCAAGTTGAGCTACTTTGGTTTCAGTTTATAGCTCAACCTTTCTTCCCAAGTCAAATGGCTTATTGTACCCAGGATTTTTTAACTGTCACATCTGAAAATGAAAAGTATCTTTAAAAACCTGATATTCTGTAGAGACCTAAACCTGCATTGAGCTGTGTGACCCAAACATACCCTGAACTGTAATGGCAAGAAGTTTAAAATTTAAATCCAGGTCCACATTTCACATGAGTTCCTATCCTTGTATGTCAGAATTTGAATGCAATATTCAGTTAAAATACCTTGGAATTTGCCTTTACTTAACTGCTCTCACACGAGTTACAGCTCTGGCAACTATTTATTGCCTCTAAGCATGATATTAGCTATTGTTTAGCAAATAACCCTTATCCTTATGGTGGTCCATACCACACCATTTGGTTTGTATCTCTGTTTGCAAACTCCGGAGTATTTGAAATTCAGATATGGATTGTTGGGCTAGAACCATTACCAGATTTTCACAATGTTGCTTTACAAATCCTCTTCCTTTTGTAGTGAGCATATTTTCAAAATTTCTCTGCTAGGAGAAGAGAAAGTACTATTAAGTTATTCTCTGAGGACCAGTTTCTGATACATTTTCTTGCAGTAAGTAATACCATGTTTTGTGGGGAGTTCCCCATGGACTGGGAGCTATTCATTCTGATAAAAGAAGCAGACTTTGGCCATCAAGATCTGATCCAATACCCACTGAGTACAGTGGAGGTCTCTCATTGCTTAGCAGGGCTTTGTGTGTGGTTGAAGAATAGGATGATCAAGTCATCAGGAGTAAGATCTAAGACAAATTGCGTTTATCTGTAGTTAAACAGTTTGTTTGACTGTATCTCAGAATGATGTAGATTGTTTCTGTGCTGGATTCTGAATTTTATAGTTGACAGTTAACTTAGAATCTTTCCACTAACAAAGAGCTTCATCTGGCTGAATGATGAGTCTTAAATGCATTACTCTAATATTCATAGGTGGGTTTCATGAAAAAATTCCAGTAATCCAATATAGACCAATACTCCAATATATTTTCAGACTCATTTTATTGCTTTTATTAATAGGTACATATAAAGGATATTTTGTTTATAGCTAAAAAGAAAAGGCAGTAAAATCATCTTTGTGGAAACAGTAAGCAAAATAAAATGCCAGAAGTGAATGGAATGTAGAACACCATGTTAAGTAATAAGCAACAATTACTTACATGGGAGTCATTACAGGATTGGGTCCTGCAGTATAGGTTCTAGAATAGACATATACGAATAAAATTATATTGAAAGAATTACATTGAACAGGAAAGCATAGTTTAGTTTTAATGATATTTTCAATAATTTGAAACAAAACACTTAAAACATTTCGATGGATTTTTTGCAAGGCTTTACATGGTTTTCTATTAAAATTTTCTTTCCCATTTGAAATAAGTTACTTAGCATCCTTCCTATTAATTCAAACTGTTGTTAAGCAGTGTTTCATTAGGAAAGTCTTAAAATAATCTATGTGACATATTTTTCAGAATACCATCTCTTTCAGAGTACACTGCTGAATGGAGACTTGTTAGATAAAGGATTTCAAAATTCCTTCAAAAAGAGTTTATTTTAGGATGATGTGTGCACTTTGGAAAGAAATTCTGATATATAGATCTTGATTAGAAGTAAGAATAAATATCAGGTTCTGTAATGGGACATAGCAGCTGGCAGCTAGTGTGACACTGTGCTTATCACTATTTCTTTCTTTCCCT
>NW_009216284.1:27441-41511 GCF_000690835.1 Fulmarus glacialis
TTATTACTTACTTAGTTTTTCTCCCTCACCTGCTTCTTACGCAGGCCATCAGCGGGAACTCACAGCGTACCGTACAGGTTACACCGCAGAACAGGTGCAAGCCAGGCTGGAGGTGGGGTGAGTGGCTTTGCACCACGCTTGTATTCCCTCCCTTCTGACTGCCCGGCGAGTGGTGTATTTAGAACTGTGGTGGTCCTGCACCCTCTCCTGTCTGCTCAGAGTAGACAGATTTTTTTTTTTTGAGCCCTTCTGTACTGCTGGAATAGCACAAAGGGGCTAGCGTAAGGGATGGAATGGGGGCCACTGCTCTCTGGATACATTCACAAAACCTTCCAGTTCCTGATGTGCTGGTGGCTGTAGTTTAGAAGTACTTGCCATGAGCAAAATTAGAATTTTAGAATACTGTTTACAGGGTAAATTACAGTGTAGTTAGGTACGGAAAAACTCCAAACAAAACCACAACAAATTATTTAGCAAAATAAATATTCTGAAAAGTGATCTAAATTGTCCCCTTTTGCACAGCATTAATGCAGTTATATGGTGAACATGAAAACAAATTATGAAGTCCATTCAACTTTAAAAAGGAAAAGAGAAAAAATTTTGCTCGTGTGAAAATCTGACAGCAGCTACCTATCACGTACATGAGGAAGACAAAGGTTAGGAATGCAGCGTGCTTTAGAACAGAAGATTCTCTGTGTTTTGTCTTTTATATCAATAAATGAAAATAGAATTTTGTGGTTAGAATATGGCTTTAAGTGCATAGATAAGAGCCCAAGTAAATACTAGCACTCCTCCATTCCTGAGGGAAGTTGGTGGCCTGCCCATATAATTTGCTGATAAAGTCCCATCTGTTAAAACAAAGTACTGCAGCACTAGTAATAAATTTCAGGCAAAGACCATGAGAGGTTATTTTTGCATGACAGTCTTTGCTGAGCTTTATTTTAAACCAGAAAAAGTATTTGAAATTGAAATAAAGATTATAATATTAGCTTTAAGTTAGCTTTACACTTTTACAGGGCAAATGAGAAATCCTGCTCCACTTTATTTCACTGGTAAACAGTGTCGCATGATAAACTGTTAGGAGAATAAAGTCATAAGGAAAACTCTGCTTCACAAATGACATACGTAGAAAAACAGCAGATGTCTGATGAAGTAAAGAACCAACTTATTGCCAAGTCTTTGGAAAACAAAATTAATTTCCTTTCGTCTTTGATAATGATGATGTAATGTAGTTAATAGGAAGAGCCTGCCATGCTCATGGAGTTATTAAATAAGAAATGTTAGACATGCAGCAGGTCAGAAATATGGGTTTACTTACCAGTGCCATTTCCATGAGAGTATTTATAGCTGTGGAGGAAAAAGAAAAACGATAGTGGTGTAGAATGTTGCTTTGTGTCTTATTTGAAGCATAAGAAAAGTGCAATGAAACAAAACATGTGAATGTCCTTTGTATGAATTCAGAATTCTGGTTGTTCAGTGCAAAGAAAACTCTTTTTGGTAGGCAACTTTCTTCTGTTGAGATCTTACTTCAAGGGAAATAAAATCTTTTTCTAGAGTGAAATTAAAAAATAAATAATTTGCCTTCTCTTTTTCCCTTGATGAGGGTTAAGCCAAGTGAAGATAGTGGATGAATGGATATGGCCGTGGCTGTTTTACTGGGTAGAAAATATCTCAACAACAACTACAAAAAAAGGAGAGCGTGTTTTTCCTAATTTTCAAGCACTTAATTTTGCTCTTTTGATTTTAACAAAATGGTGTAGTGAGGAGATGATATATTTATTTGCAGTATCTTCTTTGGTCACTAGATGTCCCTGCATGCTGTTGGAGTAATTGGCAGGGTGTGGTTCCTGGTAAACAAAAAAGGTAAAGCTAAAACTAAAGCTGTGCAGATTCCTTGAGGGTATGTGGGAAACTGTCCTGTTTAAGGACATTTTGGGATCTTTGTGCGCACTTAAATGGTGGGGGAGGTAGTGCTGGAATGTACTGTACTTTTACCATAGATACAGAATGAAAAGTAGATTCGTTCATGGAAACTTCTGAGGAGATACTTACTGGAATGGTGAAGCAGTCAGAAATTGTTTGGCAAAGCATTGGTGACTCAGTCTCCTCCCCGGTGATAAATATTACAAGTATATAGAGGTGGTATTTAAAGCTGGAGTTTCATCGCTGAGACATGAGGATAACTGCAATATGCATACATACATATATATACACACATGCGTGCATGTACATGTATATATATGAGAGAGATCCCACAGTTCTGCAGTCATTGTAACTAATATTGGTTTTAACAATGTCCATGATAACAATCTTGACAGTGAAGTTTTATATTATACAGCAGGTTTTATATTATGTGGCAAGGCTGGGAGTAATACCTAATTAAGCAGAAACCTAATGTTGACCTGTCATGTAGAAGATTTGCATCTATTTCTAAAATTTTTCCCTTTGAGTACAAAATGCACACATTTTGATAAATCTGACTGCTAAATTCTACCCTGGTGTGAATAGACACAGTGCTGTTGCCATCACTGGAGTCTTGTTCTCATGCAGGTTGTAGAATTGGGTTTTGTCTTCCTAGTAACTACCCATTTGCTACATACAGAAGCGAGGACTCACTTTCTGGAAGGTCAGCTTTGAGGAGAGCTGGGACAGATATGCTATCATCTAAGCGATTTCACTTGTCCGGACAGCCATTGGGCTTTCTGAACAGCATTACGTGCCTTAACTTTATGGATTTTTTTTTTTCCACCATTAAAGATTTGACAGCAAATCACAAATATAGAAAGCAGAGCAAAACACTGCAGAAGTTGATTGTGGTTTCCAATTAACAAGTGAAAAATAGTGCCAGAATTTAGTGTAAAATACCAAACATACATAACTCTCAAGAGAAAAAGAACATGTGACTGAAACTGTTCCCTTCAGCTGAAATGTATGCATGGGGACTACTAAACTGCTTTTATTGTTACAATTTTATTTTTTGCATATATGGCTAAAAGTTTATGGACATTTACTTTAGCATTAGACTGCCTTATTCCCTATTTGAATTGCCACAGGTTGTTATAAAAATAAAATTATTTTGATTTTTTTGAATACCTACAAAATTGTTATGGTTATTAAAACACACACAAGCTGATAGACTGCATGTTTATTAAGCTTGGATACTTGGCCCTTTAGAGCCCACCTGCCAATGAATTTTTCACTCCAAAAGAATCAGTTAAAGTTCAACAAATTAATTTTACAGTGGGTTGCTCATGCAGAGGTGAGACCTGCTAGTATGCCATCAAAATGTTGAGAGCAATCTTAGTTCGCGTCACTAAACTGGGTTTCAGGAGTGAATTATATTGGTGTTGCAGAGTCAAGCAAGGACCTTGTCCTGGAAAGCTGCTTTTCTGCCCGTGGAATCTCTGAACTCTTTAGGTAATGAACATTTGAAGGTTCTCTGTCATGTATGTACCTGATGAGTCCAAACCTCTCTGTCACCCCACCTCCCCTCCCACAAATACTGTACTGTGTGTAAAAGAATTCAAGGCTAATTTCCATTTTGTGATATTTGTTTAGATTAGGGGAACCATGGCTATCCAGCTGCAACAATGGCTCATAAAATAAAACTGATCCTTTGAAATTCTTGCATTTAGTACGTGTTTGTTCTAATTTCAACTGGATAACTAACTTTTTTTTATTGTGCTAATGGGCTGTTATGCATATGTGGAAGCCATTTGCTGCATGCCCTAGATGGAAACAGACTCATATTTCAACTCTGAATATTTAACACTTAATAAGGTAGCCACCTGCTTTTAAAGTTATTCCGACATATTTGAATGGCCTTTACTGCTCATTGTGAATACCAGGATTATTTTTGATCTCCTGTAATGAAACAAATAACCAAATCAATTTAAGCACTAAATAAAAAAATTCTAGCCCCTCTATTTTTCAGAAATTCAAACAACTTCATAATAGCACCTTATAAATCACTTAGAAGGAGTTCTGTACCTTTAAAAGCCAGCCCTGCATATAGTGAATGTTTGTTCTTCTCAACACGACACAGTGAAACCACTGAGTGCATAGCAGGGTGAGGGCAGGTGCTGAGCTCTGATCACCACCCAGCACTGCCTGTTCTCTTCAAGCCTGACCAAAGCTGTCTGGAGCATTCCTGTTGAAACCTCAAACCAGGAGAAACGATTCTGTGCATCTGTTCCACTTTGCCCCCAAATTTGGTCATGGCTCATGAACCTGCATCTGGGGAGTATGAAGTACAAGCCAGAAATTGGCAGGGAGGTATTGCAAATGTGGCTTGAAGCCATGTACTTACTCCTCACTTTGGAGCTGGCTGCTCAGGACTTCAAACAGCTTGAGAAGTCGTCTAATTTACAAGGGTTGGCATTGCTGCAGGGACAGAATTAGGACTGTGTGGTGGTTTGTGTGGGGGAAGTGTTACCTTAATTCAGCATTTGCTGTTTCTCTAGTTTTTGCTGTTTGATTTTGATGATGAGTGTACAGGACAAGAACATGATTAATACCATATTGTCAAGCTCCAAGATGCCATCCTTTTCCGTGCAGTGCCAGCAAGGCTGGGGACTGCTGAGGTAAGTTTTCCCTCTGGGAATAGCCACCCTGTTGGCATTCCCCAGTGCTGTCAGCTTGCCAGGTTAGCACTCTGTTTTCTGCTTAACATCACTTCTCGTGCTTATCTGCAAAAAAAAAACCAACCCAAACCACTTCTTTCCAGTTTCAAAGCATGGTAGTGCATTGATTGTGTAAATGAGGGAAGTGAACTTGATGGAGGAACCGCTTCCTTTGGTTTGTTGTTTATTGGGTGCATTGAACTGTGCATTGGTCCTATGGAAAGAAAGATTTAGGATGGGCTTGGACAGGAAGGTGGAAATGCTTGTGGCAGCCTTGGCTACAGCAGAAAATGTTCTACTGCCTGGCAGCTCTATTTCCAGAGCAATAATCTTTGTTTTAATGTCAGCCATTGCAGTATCCTTGAGAAGGGAACTCTGGAGGGGGTAGTGGTCTTTTTTTAGACCATTTCTCTTTGGGCCATTTGGTCTCGTGAAAATAAGGGTGAGGACTTAAGAGAGTATTTTATGGTTAGCCAGTGTAATAGCAAGGAAACAATCTGCCTGCAGTTACTGTGGGTAGGAAGGTGTGCTGCAGCCTTTGGTACCAGCTGGAGGTTTCTTGGTGCCGACACTCAGAGTCCCGATGGACTGTAGTGCCATAGTCAGATGGGAATTGAGGAAGGCATTTATCCCTGGGGCCAGGTCATCACATGGATGTAATGCAGACGTTTAGCTTGTCAGAGATGGTAGAAAGCATTTCTCACAGATGTTGCTGTATGAGAGCACAGTATCAATAAGGAGTCAAGAAAGCTTCCAGAACATGGATTCTCTTGATAATCTGTGAGCATGTGTCCTCGTTCTAAGGGAACCGCAGTGCTCCTTGGAGCATTTCCCTCTGCCCACAAGCCTAACCTCTGTCCTGCTGAGTCTTAACTTCAGCCAGCTCCTGCTCTTCCACGTGCTAATCTTGGCGAGACACTGGGACAACTGAATGTCTGTTGTATTATCCTGGGTTGTAAACAACAGACAAAGTTATGTGTCATCTACAAGCACTCTAATCCAAACAGTGGCGTGAGCGCCTGTGCACCATTGGGAGGATTTTTGTAGTGTGTTAGGCATGCTAGGGGGACAAAGGATGGTCAGCGTGCCAAACATCTCTAGCATAGACAAGGCTGAGACATGTGTGTTGGACAAAAGCAGAGCAATAGTGGCAGAAGTACTTAGTAAAGCAGCTTGAGTCATTTCAGCCACTAGTAGTTTTCCTTCTTTCAATGCAGATAAGTAAAGAGAATAATGTTTTTTAAGAGAATGGTTCCCCTTTGAGGGAGCTGGTGAATGTCAGAAGAGGCTGGTAGCAGGGAGGGACTGTCAGGAGTTGTTGACGATGTTAGCAGAAAAAGACTGTTTTGCTGCTTTGTGCTGTTCTTTTGTTTAAACTTGCTCTTTTTGTATAAAACTCAAAATTTTTGTGAAAAAAATAATTTTTGTGGTGTTGGAACTTGCTATCCGCTTCTGGAGTGAACCAGGGCTTTTCTGAAGCAGATGAGTTATGTCAACTCATGGGCCATATTTAGCCTTTTTACCCTTAAAATGAAAAAGATTGAAATCTGTGTTTTGTACAGCAAACGTTACTAAAGCAAGGAGAAAAGTTGTTTTTTTTCCCGGGTTTTGGAAGAAATCTGATATGTTATATTTAGGAATTTATTTCAGCTCTGTGCCTTTCTTTAACCATCTGTAAAATGGGAATAATGATACTGGCTATGTTATGTCAGGTGTTTTAGGATGTATAGGACAAACGAGCCAGGGAACGATTGTATTGGAGTATCTTTCAAAACCCTGAATCTGACAAAATCCTAACTGTCTGAGGATCTGTCATCCTCTTCATTCCCAGTGTCAACCCCATGCAGAATAATTTGAAGTTCTGTTTTCATTAGGAATATGTGCTTTGTAATAAAGCTAGCAACATACTAGTAATGGGCTAAACACATCTTCACCAGTAAGAGCTTTTTTCTTGTAAGGGCAAAGAATGTACAGATTCTGTAGCATTAGCCATCACTTATTTTATTTTTAAACAACTCGTCCCTGTCTGTAATAGGGAACAAATTATCTTGAGCAGCATGACAGTTTACATATTTTCAGTATATTCATCTTTCCAGAGAAGACATAACTTGAGCTTTTAAAGCAAGAGCATACAATGTGTCGTTATAGTCTTTAATAGTCCTTGTGTGCCTCGTTTTCACACACCAGCATAAGTAGTTATTATCTCCCTCTTTCTTTTGTGAGTCACGCAGAAAGCTCAAAGCAAACCTTATGTTGGGCAGTGAAAGGTTTTTTGTGGGATCAGCAAGCAGTGGCTTGCTCTACAGTTGATAGGGCACAGAGCAAAACAGGTGACCTGGTATCCTGCTACTTGCCTTTGCTTGGTAGCAGGATTCCTCACAAAACATATATCCAAAAAGCCCACGATTAGAGTTGACTGAAGGGATGTGGTGCACCCAGAGACGTTATGTTGCATACATTATGCCTTGCTGCTTTCTCCACTGTGTCCTCCTCTGTATTCTGTGAATGCCGTAGGAAAGAACCCTAAGTGATGTACTGCTAATGCTGTGTGTGCGTTGCGCAGGCTCTTGGTACAGGAATGCTGACACAAACAAAAAGGAGATAACTTGGAAATTCTATTGCTCCGTTTATGTTATTATTGTAGTTAATGGTCTGTCAGCATTTCCATTATAAATCCCTATTTTCAGGGTTTTATAACTCAGCCGTAAAAATTCTCTCCAGGCTGAATTTGGCATGTGTGTTTTCAGCCTGAGAGCACATGTGTTGTTTTTTTTAACAAGTTTTTTTTTTTTAAAAAATAGAACTGCATTCACAATTTTTAAGATATAGAATTGCCAAAAAAAAAAAAAAAAGCCAACAAAAAATAGGTGATTGGTTACAGATGCTTTCTTTGCACTCATATAACTCAAAAATTGCTGAGTTATTTCAGCTGTAATTGTGGGTATGTGTAAGGTTAAAATGGTGGATTTAGTACTATTCCTTTCTTTATGGTGTTGGTATTTGACAAGCAAATAGAAAACAGACCCCGATACTGTATACACTCACGTATAAGCTGACCCATGTGTAAACTGACCTCCCAAACTTGCCCCACGCTCCCCTCATCTAGGCCAGATTGTTTCAATGTCAGCAGGAGTGGGGATGCAGGGAGCGGAGAATGGGGGACAAAATTTTAGATTTTGGCGAGTTTCTTTTTCTTTCCTCCATTGCTTCCAATAGGCCTGTGCTGGTCTGCAGTCGCAGAATCCACATCAACCAGGTGGTGTTATTAATAAAAAGCTAGAATAGACACATGTTCCCACACATTCTGAGTCTCAGCTTTGTCCATCTTGTTTACAGAGGAACTGCCCTCTGTCTGAAACTCACTCCAGAGAAGTTTACACAAAGATGAGTGTAAACCACATGTTTTACACTGAAGCATCTGAAAGGAAAAGAAACAAGGGGGAAGACCAAGAGATTTTGTCTGAATTCTTTGCTGTCTGCACACACAGACTTTTCCTCCTAATCTCCCCACAATACCTGCAGTTCTCCATTTATGCTCGTTCACCAGTGCTAGAACAGAACAGGGTGACCAGCATTCAGATAAAATTTTATTTCAGAATTTCACTTCCCCAAATTATTTTGCTTCCAAATGAATTGATTACCTCAAGAACTGACTCCAAGAGCAGGCTGCAATGAAGTTCATAGATTTTTTTTTTTTTTGCACGTAGGGTGCTTTCTGCATAACATTTTATTGTGCAGAAGAACAGAACATCGCATGTCTTCACTAAGAGAAAGTGTGCAAGAAACTGTAACAATCCTATGCCATAGTGATTCCTGCCATTATTGTACTTTGGCATTGTATAAGTGTTAGTGTCTATAAAAGTGTGTAAAATTATGATTATGGAAAAGTATCATCTGATTTGATTTTTTTGCATCTTATCAGATATATCTTTTTGTAAGTATTCAATTCTTTAAATTTTTGCTATCCATATTGAATTTTTTCCATGATGTTTTTAACATCCTGTGATATATAACATCCCATCATATCTTAAACATTCCTTTACATCAGTATGAAAGGTCATGTACTTGGGCTGTTTTTCATTTCACGAACATCTGGGCTTATGAGATTAACAGAACAGTATACTATTGCCTTCTTTTTGGTCTCTTTTATTAATAACTTGTGAATAACACTTGTCTTCTACCATGTGGATTATACTTCTGTTGGGGCAATTTCCTCAATATAATAATGGCTGCTAGTTAACCCCTTACTCACAACTGCTGCTGTTACTAGCTCAAATACATTTCTTTATATGTTCAAATGTATAGTCCTGTATGTTTTCATGGTGTGGGAACAGTTCATTTGCCTAAACATAGGCATCTAGCGCCATTTTACATGTTGTAAGGTATCCCACCTGGTCTCCAGCTGTCGCTCTGGAGAAGGCATGGGTGTCCTGTAGGTCCTCTGTTGTATCTGCCAGTGCTGTGCAGATGTCTCTGATACTGTAAGGTATTTTCAGTGTCACTATATGCCTATGTTTACGTTAGAAACTTATTTCTATATTTGGGATGAGTGCAGTCAGGAATCAGGGTCCTCCCACAGTGCGATGGGAGGGCCACATGATTTCTGCTTAGCAAAACCATGAAAGAGGAATGAGAGTCATTCAAAACGTGTGCCAGGCTTTACCTGAGCGTGTGGTGGTTTTATATTCTGCATAGACCACACAGATAACTTAGTTACAGCCAGCCATATGGGACATGGAAGGTGATCTGAAATCATCTAAAGGGCCAAAAGTAGCTTTTCGATGCATTGATATGTGATCATTTTCAAGTTCTGGAGGAGCTAACATCAAATTTGTGTGTTGTTTCCTAGCAATGGTGTAAACCTCTCATTGTGTCGTGTAAGGAGTGAGACAGCAGATTGTAAAGCTCTTGCTGCTGTGGGATTGAATGATCTTCATCCAGAGATTTGGGCAGGTTGGCAGCTGGGAAAGGAGAGAGACAGAAAACATGGAGGATGGGTCTGAATAAAGGTTGTTCAATAGGAGAAGGACTAGGGCAGTGCTACTGACTCCATGCCTTTGATAGCGTAACACAAGTAAGAGTGACCTTGAAGAAATTCCTGCTTCCCATCTATGACTGGCAGAGTGTTTTCTGTACCCTCCATAACCTATGCAGCATACTGTTAGGTAGTCTCTTTACATATGCCTTCTCATTCTCCTTCAGATCTTTTGCTATCATCGCTATCCTCATTTCTTCTGTGCAGCCATTTTCCCAGCTGTTGTGTTTACGAACAAATAAGCATTTAGGTCTTAAAGTCCACAAATTGGAGCATTTGTCTTACGGGAAAGGCACTTATTTTATGTCAGGCAATAACAACATTCAGGGGCCTCGTTTATGGTCTCCTGCATTTCCTCCTGCTCCAGTTCAGTAAGAACTTGGGCAAACTTGTAGAGGATGTATAGCAATTTTCTGCACAGAAAACTTATGTGGGGGAAAATGTCAATAATTACAGCTATCTTTTAATGGAGTTTAACTGTCAGAAGTGTGGAGGAGTTGGTTCTACAGCTGCAGACAGAAACACACGAAACAGTTAAGAGAACTACAGACTTGGAGATTAAAAGTCTCCATAGTAGGTCATCAATCTTTTAAGCCCTTATTTCTTCTTTTGTCTGTGTATTTATTGTGTGTCTTGTGTACTGTATTGTATCTACCATAGCAATTTCATGGGTTTTGGCCACAAGATGGCATCTGATTTCATAATCTTCTTTTAAAATATCACTTTTTTTTCTGTCTTGAGGGAGTAATGCCCAGTTTTCTTGCAGCAAATTATAACCTACTTTCCTTCTGCCTTAGGGAATGCTTTCAGGAGCAAATGCAGTATGATTTGCCATGGCATTCTTGGTTCCTGATAGTTAGAACTGCCAGCAGAGGTGATGGGCTCGGTGACACTTGCTGTGAATCCTCTGCTCTGTAACCCCTATCCTCCACCCTTCCAGAGTGTAACTGCTGCCTCTGTTATGATTGTTGCCTGGTAAATGAGTACTGACACAAAAGCTTCAGCTCATTTCTCTTGTGAAGTGATCCAAAGTCCCTTGAAGTTGTTAGAAAAACTCTCACTGGCATAAAGGAAACTTTGACTGGGCACCTGCTTACAGAAAAATATCCTACAATTTCTTAATTCTAACTAAGCTGCCTAAAGTGATGGGTAATGTGTTTTCTTCTTCTTTCTGCTTCAGGGTATCTCCCATGTACCTGTATTTAGGGAATGAGGAACAGTCAGATTTGAAGGACAAGCAGGCAATCTAGCAGATTCTTCTCCTGAGCAGACTGGGAATTCTGCCTCTGCAATTGCAGGAGAAATGGGTAACTGAGATTTATCAGGGGATCAGACCTACAGCAAACCACAACAGTCAGTTCTTGGAAGCTTATAGAATGGGAGATGGAGTAAAGCTAGATCTTAATTTGCAAAGGGAGAACTAAATTATTCAAAAATTATTCAAATGGGTTTGGCTTAACTGTGTGAAAACCAATGATTCAATGCAGCTAATCAGTATGTAGATAACATGCTGTTTGGAAACTACTGAATGATGTGAAATCAGGCAATTTACCTTTTTCTAAGTAACTTTTCGCAAATAACGTAATTGTGAATTCCTCCAGAATATTTTATCACTGCGGACCTCCCAACAACTTAAGAAGGCAAAAAGTGAAAATGGAGTTGAAGAAGAGATTAGAGAGATTCATAGAGTTCTTTGGTGTTTTTTACACGTGATTGTTTGGTGTAACCCTGGCTCAGAAACTTCACGTCCCTTTGATTGCTGGAAACTGGTGGAGTTCAGTCACAAGAATTGTACTGTATTGGCCCTGTGTCTTATATTTCTCCTTCAATACTTGCTACTATGTCCTTCTTACTGTGTCTTATATTCCTCCTTCAATACTTGCTACTATGTCCTTCTTCCCCTCCCAGGACAAGGCTGAACTAGGTAGATTTTAGGTCTGACCTAGTGGGCGTTTCTATGCTTTTTCTCGTGTGCTGAAATGCTGAGCTGTTTATCCTTAATCTTAATTGATGGCTATCATGCTGTTTTAGTTTTTAGAAGCATGTGTATCAAAACACTCTTCCATTCATATTCACATAGACCATATCCTCTCCATTGGACAGCCACAGAAACCATTTCCTCTCTGTTTTGCAACAGATTATTGAAATAGTAACTGTAGCACCTGTGTCCTTGGCTCATCAAATGAAGCAATACTAGAAGGTGCCAAATACACTTTAATTTTTTTAAATAACAATCCAGCAGGATTGTTCCAATCCAGCTGGAGAAAGAAGCCTCAGCAGCACTGTATAGCCAGATGGCCTCTACAGCCCACCAGGAAGGGCTGTAGAGACTCTTTACAGATTAAAGACCACAGGGTAGAAATCTCTGTCAGCCAGGATGGGAGAGCGCCTGGGGATTTCAGATATGGGTGGTATGGGGCAAAGAGTCAGGGGCAAGTGCACAGAGACTGTAGACACCAAATATTTCAGCCTCATTGTTACTGCTGAACTGATGGATCAAGAAAAAGGGGAGATTTACCTCTGCAGTCTGGTAACCCTGTATGAAATGTAGATGAAATGGTAGATGCTCGCAAAGGAGAGGCCAGCACCAGCAAAGTGATAAAGGCTGAAGCAGTGAAAAGGATTTTTAAGCAAAAAGTTCACCAAAGAGTGGAACAATTAACCATGGTCTCTGTGTTGATGAGTCTCATAGTTGGATTTTCTGATTGAAGCTTTTTCTGTGTTTGGGGCAGAGGTAAAGGCTCTTTGCACTGTGGGTTCCTGATGCCTGGTGAGGGCTGAGCTTGTCACACAGGGTTTTCCTCAGCGGTGGGATACACCGCTAAGCTCGCTCTCCTATAATAGAGGAGAGGTACCTGCTTTTAAAAAATTAGAAGTCTTTAATTTCTCTGAAGCCTCTACCTCTCAGCCTAGTCACATATGACTGAAGTTGGCAAGTGGGGATGTTTGTGGAGGGAGGGGACAGATGAACAGAAACTGTATGATCAGAAAGCTGGGCTAAACCCTCTGTTTTTCAAATGATGTTTTAATACAAGCTCTTTATTAAGTGTCTCTTTCTGTAGGTACTTACCCTAGCACCTCAGAGACTTGTTTTTATACCTATAACATTCCTGGGAAGCCAGGAAGGGTTGCTGTCTTATTTTTCACTTGAACAACTGGAACGCAGAGAAATTTTGACTGAGTTGACAAAGCTATTTAAGTGCATAGTTTCTAGTAGTAACTTAAGGCTCTGTAAAAATAGTCCCCTGAAGGATCTGGATCCAAGCAGTTTGCCCAAGATCGTGTTGAAATTGTGTAGCAGAGCAGTGAGGCTTGACTCCCCTACACCCGGGTGCACTCTGCTCAACAGGCTGCCTTCCTCTGGATGGAGACAGATACTGCACTACACATCAGGCTGAGCTGCGGAAAGAGGTGAGTGCCAACCTGCCTGCCACAGCTGCCGCCACTGTCCTGCTGCCTGTCACAGCCACGCCAGCTGTACCAACAAGTGAGTCCTGTTTCAGGCTAAAGGAGCAGGACTAGTTTAAATGATGTAAATAGCAGGCTTTCGCTAATTTTGCGTGCGATACAGTGCTTCCATGAACAATTTTTCTAGGACACTGACAGGGCTGAAGGCTGTCCCATTTTCCACAGGTATTGCTGGATCCAGGAGACAATGTTTGTAGATTAAGTAACTTTGCACATTTCCATTCTGCCTGAGCCTCCCTTCAGCCCTCTGTGGTTGAAGAGTCAAGAGAAAGCTGCTGTTAGCAGAATTTGCTCTTGTGCTGAGACTTTGCTTAAGGAACTCAGTGGTATGTATTGGTGAAGTGTGCTTTAGGTAATTATTTGCCTCTTGGTGCACTTGATGGTACGAAAGCTCCTCTGTTCTATGTGAATGTTAAAGAGCAGATTTTCAAACAGCATACAGCTAGTCTAGAGAATATTCCAGCTAACAATTTATTTTTGAAAAGTACTGATTCTCTCACCAAGAGGAGCTGTCTTTGTTTGGTATGGAGAAGTTTCAAACTCTTCCACTCCAGGTCTTAAGGAAAGACATTACTGCAACAGTAAGGAGCTAAGGACAGCTATCCACCGACACCTCCACTTTTCACATCTGGTTAAGTGCATTATGACATTTTTGCTTTTACATATGAATCATTAGCTATTGGCTGTGGCCAGTAGGAAAAAGAGACAGCAATTTTCATATGCCTATCCATATTCTTATATAGAAAGGGGGTAATATTTTTCTAAAATATACTGTGTGAGTGCTTCTGCTGCATCTCTCATCTAAGTACCTCCAAGTTTTCTGCAAATTGTAATCAAATTGGTTGTATGTTTCATGATGAGACAATTAAAAGAATAAGGGGAAATGTGAGATCAGCTTCTATTTCTTTTATGCATCCAGAGACAAGCACATATTCCTTTCCTGCT
>NW_009216284.1:41542-88318 GCF_000690835.1 Fulmarus glacialis
TGAGAAGTTCCCGTTTTATTCTGATGCACTTGAAACGTGAAGTGGAACTACAGTTTATCCATACTCCTGTTTTTCTGCTAATGTGCTCAAAATGGGGTTTATTTGGCAAACATGCTTTCTTCAGCAGAACTGGAGTCTTCATCTAAACAGCCTTTCCCCATCTAAGCAGGTTAGTAAGTGGAGAAGGAGGTTATTCCTCTGTTAATCTCCTGCATGGCTCAGTAAAAGCTCTGGCAGTCTTGTGTGTGACTCTCCTGCGTCAAATGGGAAAAACTTTTTTACCTTGTAGTTCTCAGTCCCAAGCCCAAATTTCCTTCTATGTCAGCTGCCGCCCTTGTTTCCTTTGATGTACCATTGTGTGATCCAGTGAGATTTGAGCTGCATATTTGTGCTTTGTTGTCTCACCTGCTCTCGTTTTGACAGCTCTAAGTGGGCAAATGAGGCAGATAAGCAGCTCTCTGGATAGGCTCAGACTTCGGAAACCTGCGGTGCTGCTCAGCAGTAGTACAGTGACTGCTGAGCTCCTTGGCAAGGCCACATTTCCCCAGGGTCTAAGTGACTGCCAGGCACTCTGAAGGTACGCTGAGAGCACTACAGCAATCCTGTTTGTCTGTCCAACAGGCTCGCTGTGACAGTGACACTTTCTGCCTCCAGCATGCTTCATGCCATCTCTCCTTGATCTGCAAGACCACCCCAAACAAGCTGCTGCAGAAACCTGTAGCTTTTTTTGTAGGTTTTGTGAAGACAGAGCACATCTTACTCCTTATATAATTAAAAAAGGCTTTTTGGGTGTTGGAGCGGAGTTTGATACATGGGATAAAACACTGCGTCTCAGTAACATTAGTTATGAGTCTGTTCAGGGATGGGGATACTGGCTGGTTGGCACTATTTCTAGAAGGAGCATTTTCCACTGAGCCTGTGATTCCATAGCAGTTTAAGCCAAAATAAATTGGTGTGCTGTGGTCTAGTGCCACCCCTAACCTCTACTTCCACATGCCCACTCCCATCTCCTCCCCTCTCCTTTCTGTGCTCGCTCTAGCAAGCCTGTCGCTGTGGATGAGGCAGGGCTGCTCCCTGCATGCAGTGGGTTTTGCAGTGTGGCAGGAAGGAATGGCAGAGGTGCTGTGTTTCTGTAACGCCCAAGAAGCTAAGTCACCACCTGGACAAAAATTCTGGGAACTTGTGACCCGCCTTAATCAAATCCATATGTCTAAACAGGAAGCCACTCAGTGCTGTTCTGCATTTACATGGGTAGTCTAGGATGGAGAGCAGGGAAGATACTGTTGAGTATTTTTCCTAGTTCTACCACTAATTTACCCTCTTTCCAACCTTTGGCAAAACAATTTAATTTGCCGATGTCCAAACTGTACAATGGGGCTATCAATACATTTGATCCCATAGGAAACTTGCACGGTGCCACTCTGTGTGGGCCAAGATATTTGAGATCCTTGGACAGAAAGTGCTCCACCTAACTGAATTGCTATAATTATGATTTTGTTAGTTACTTGTATGTTTGTAAATATGGGGCAAGAAGTCTGAGAAAATACCATAAATCAAGAACTCTGGAAAAATGTCAAAAAGAATATTTAATTCCTCTCACTTTGAAGTTTGTAAATCTTAGAGTCCATATTAGGAAAAAATATTTTTCTGCATTATGTCACTTTTCAGACTATGGCTAGTGCCACTTCTGTCCCCATTGTAAAAAATATTGAGATCAAAATAAAAGATTGCTTATAATTACGTCCACCTCTATCTATTCTTTTCTTAAGTGAGGGGAAAAAAAAGATGTCACAGGGAGCTCAGAGCACTAGTCTGTCTGGGCTCTGCTGCACAGAGCTAGTTCAAAACTGAAGATCCATGAGATTCAGTATAGAAAAATAAACCTGTAAGAGGAGCCCAGGCCACGCAACTCTGCTCATCCCAGCTGTTGGAGTTTGACAGGGACTAAACTGCAGACTTGGCTCTCTGACCCTCATGAGAAAAGTAGAAAAGGTTACCTGTAGTGAAAACACTCAGAAAAATGGCATTGTTTCATATTTAAATGTTTATGTTCTTGCACATGTGCAGTCAGTGAGTTTCCATCGGCAGCACTGTCGGAAGCCTGTTTCCTCCTCCTGCCTCTGGGGTGACAGTCTAGGAGTGAATGCGGGAGACCAGGTTGACAAAGAGCTGAGTATTATCCTGAGGATAAATGAGTTAACCCATCACTGCAAACACTGTGCTGGCGGATTTTAGTGCAATTAGCTCCACAAATACCAAGACATGCAGTCTGCAACCAGACTAAAAGGTCTCCTAAACAATTAGGGGACCACGGCCCCATGGACCCCTGTCATGCACATTAATGTCACTAGCCTTAGCAAAGGGTATGTGTGTGCTTTGATGCCAGGGGAATCCAGAGTTTGACGGCCCCATAAACTTCATACCATTTTTGGTCCCAACTCCCACGATTCAGTGGCATTTTATTTACTACACCTAATAACATTTAGTCAATAAACACGTACAGGTTGGAGAGAGGGTCTAGTGTGAGCTTAATTACCTCAACTCTCTGCCTTCTCTTTTGTTATGTACATCATGGATACTTGACAGCATTAACATTCCTGGAATTGTATCTGCCATCCTTTGTAAAAGGATTGAATACTACGCATTAGTTCGGGCTCGTGGGGCATTTGTGTCTCCAACAACAGCTTAATTATGGACATTGTTTACTAATCAGTATTAAATTGACAGACTATGAGGGCTAATCTGGAGATTAACACAATAGCTTGTTTTCATTTTGTTCTTCTAGCAGTTTATTGAATGCAAGATTTAAAACAAGACCCTTTTGTGAGCCTTACCTTCCACATCACAGCTTGTGTGAGTGTAAAGATCTGTATATTTCCTTTCTGTAACTTCGAGTGTGAGCACAAACATTTTGCTTAATATATAAGAACAATCGTAAAAAAAAATCTTGTATTGGATACTGCTGGATGTAAAAGCAATAAAGGGTGTCCTTTCTGTAGGATCAGCAGTTCAGAAATCTTTAGGCTCATTTAAGCCTTCTATTTGTTCTGTTTCACAAGCTACACAGAGTATCATCACTCAAACAAATACCAACAGACCCCAGGCCCCGAGTAGTAATTTGTGTAGTGAGAAGATCTGATGTCACTGTGTGCAAAGTTATTCAGTGAAAGCTGTGTGCACTTCTGGGACATCTGTTTTGCCCATACAAATTATTAAACTCCCTGATAGTTTTGATTTTCCTATGAAAGATTCCATCGTTGCCCACAAAAGCTGCCCAGAAGCTGAATGTCTGTTCTGCATAGGCAGGTGCCCATCTGATTATGAGAAATATGAGGGTTTGTTTAGGGAAGAACATACATCATGTGAAAAAGTCTTATGCATGTTGTGCGTCTGTCCATCTTGTCTTACTGCAGCTTGTGATTTACAGTAATGACAGTGATCTGGCATATCATGTTTCCGACATATTCACATCTGTATTCAACTCTGATTTTTCAGACTGCTGAAAATACTTTGGGTTTTGTAGTCTGGGAAACTTTGCTTATTGATGGCTTACTTAGCTGATTAAGTATAAATGAATGAAAACTCACTTAGTAATAACGAGATAATCTTTTCCTATTCTCTTACTTTCTGAAAGAGTGATGTAGAGGAAGTGATACTACACTGTTCTTCACAGCAACAGTGACGATGGGAGGGTCGATAAAACAACTAGAAACACATGGCTGTTACTACCCTCTGTCCCAGACACAGCAATTCTCATACGCAGGGTTTAATGACAGTGTGGCACTCCAAGTTATGTTATGGAGCAGCAGTCATTTTACTTGTGGCAAGAAAAGATGGCAAATATTTCTGCACTGAAATGCCCAGCAGAGTGTCTCCAAAGTCAGTGCTCTTCTGGTCCATGCACTCCTCATGCTGGAAGTAATTAGTATAAAAACCCTAATCTTTTTTTGCATCCGAGCCACGTGGTATAATCCAGCCTTTCAGAAGGATAAGTCAGTATTTGTGAGCTCACTTGGATTTAATGTAAACAATAAAGGGCTAATTCAATAAAATGGCTTTGACCCATCAAAATCTACTTTCAGGAGCTGTACTGTAGGCTAGGAGCCCACATGGTGTGTTGTGCATGCAGAAATCTTCGGACCTGCCTGTTTGGAGAATAGCTGACAATGCAGATGCACCAGCCCTCAGAAGAGCCAGTTGTTAGAGATTTTACACCTTGCTTTTTGGGGTCATATGCCTGCATTCTTAGAGAACTTGTTTGTCAAATAAGATACGACTGCTTTTCTGATTTATTTACAGGTCTTAGGGAAAAAAAAGGAAGAAAAGGAAAAGAAAAACAGAAAGACAATTAGCTGGGACAAAAAAAGTAACTAATTTTTTTTTTCAATTTTTGTGTTTAAGATTCTTCAGAGGAGTGTAGTTTTCAGGACACTTTGAATATTTCTACTGATCTGTCTCCTGAAAAAAAAAAAAAATCACAAGAATACTATTAAAAATTAAGGCATCCAAATACATTTGTTGGTTTCTGAAAATTGAAGCTAGAGGTTTTCAAACGTTTGGGCTTGCAGACCCTGAAAAGTCTCCCAGAGGAGGTGTAGACTCTTGCACAGTGAGTTTAAGACCGTGGCAAATAGGCTGTCTTTTATTGTTATGCTGCTGACTCCTTAAAAATTGTCTGTTGATCACAAGTGGAAAGTCAGTGATGTAAATGAGTGGTTATTGTAGCAAAGTCAAGTTTTACTTAAGAGCAGCTGCTCCTTGCTGCTTATTTATTCAAAGGGTTGTTCTTTTACACAGGAGCAGCAGGGTTTTATAAATGGATTCATATTGGCTTCATACATGTAAATGTACATCCATAAACCATGTATTTTAACTATTGTGCGTAAAGGTTAACAACTCTGGTCTCTTGAGCTACCTTTTTGCAGTTGCTCATATTCAAGTCCTTTTTAAGCAACAGTCTTGAAAGGGTGAGCACTAGAATGTTTTCATGCGAGTCTTGGGAAGCCGATAAAGTTTGCTAGTTGATCCAATCAAGCTAAGTCTGTTGCATCAGACCACATCAGTCAGATCAGTTTACACCCTGGCTTTTAAAGTGGGTCTTTGTTTATTTTCTTAAAGAAGTACCTGCTACCTGTACATAGGCTCTGAGGGCAGAAGAGACCACCCCACTGATCATCTATTTCCAACCCCCTGTTTCTGTAGGCCATACAGTGTTTTCTGGAAGCTGATTAAAGCATTAAATTAGAACTGTATCTGGTCTTGCTTAAAGGCTAAGAAGAACAAAGTCAGCCAAATCCTGTACTAAGATGTTCCGATATTTAATAATACTTATTACAAGGAAATTACTTTTTATTTTAGAGTTGAATTCCTCTGTCTCCACTCCATCCAGCCACAGGATTTTGCTATACTTTTGTTAGATCAAGAAGTTCCTGGTTGTCAGGTCTATTCTCCATGTATTAAGCTCAATAGACTGAACTCCTTAAGCATCATACTGTAAGCTTCCTTTTTCAATATCTGAGTATTTTTTGTAGCCCTTCTTTGAATACTTGAGGAATATTCCAACCTTCTTCAAAGCATGGGCATCAGAACTAACCAGCTACTGGAACAGATGTCTGATCTATGTACAGAGGCAGTGTTGCATCTCTGCTTCCACTTCATAGACATCTTACGATCAAATGAACTATTTTTTTGCCACAGCATCTCAGAGGTTTGTGTCTGTCCATTGCCTCTTGAATCCTTACTGCTTTCCGAGTCAATCTCCCATCCTGCTGGCAAAACCTACATGTTATATTTCAATATGTATTAAAATGGCCAAGTGATCTGTCCATGATAATACACTTTTTCTTTCTATCCATTACAGACAGAGGCTTGAAAGCAGGTTATCTCACACCCTGCTAACAACTGAATAGATGCACGTTACTGCTCACTTAGATATTTGGAAGCATTCAGGCTTGTGTGTTTCTGTACGCTCTCTGACAACCTAACAGGTAAGTGTCTTTGCAAAAAATCAAGTGCTCTCTGTTTTCTCCTTTCTTTACAGAAGGAGATGTAACCACCGATTTTAACATTCAGGTTAAAAGTGACTTATCCCCAAGTTTCAACCATATAATTATTTCTTCTTCAGGAAGCGAAGGAAAGAAAAGGAAGTCTCTAACACCTCCTTTTTACTGCTTCTGCTATTACAACACAGAGGTTTTTAAGCTTAGTCTCTCTCAAAGCACAACATCTTAAAGTGCCTTTAGACATTGTCTTCCAGGTCTAGCTGTGCCAGTTTAAGATATTATTATCCTCAGCTATTCTTCACCACTAGAATGTAAAGATTCCTTCTTCCCCAGCTCTTCAAAAATCAGCCAGATTAAATCAGAGTGTGTGTCCACAACAGTTTTAGTCTCTCTAAGCCAGAACTGCCTCAGCATCACACTCATCTCTGCTTTTCCTACTCCCTTCTTCCCACAAACTTTAGTAGTCATCAGACTCTGTAGAAAGGCAGGTTAGAGAAGGCAAAACCTCTCCAAGGTTGATAATTACTCATTTTTTCTTAGGGTTAAGATGCAATCGCATTAGGTTCCTTTTATAATTTAGGGAGAAATCTTTAGAGAGTAATTCAGACCACCTAAATTCTGATTTTCCTCCTCTTCTTTTAGGAAATCTAAAGATTATATGATACAATTGAGCTGACCTAACATCTTGCCCTTCTGTTGAAAGAGGTAGTTCTGCTCCTCCCTACTTCCCGCAATACAGTTCTGCCACCCTTTTTCAGCAGCTAAATAGCTGTCTTGTGTAACTGCACCCTAAACCAGTGCACCATACAGGTAGATGTGGCGCACCAGGTGTGGCACAAAAGAGAGAAGGCAGAAGGGTGAACCAGCCTTTTCAGTGACAGTTTACTGTTAGATTGGCTTAGAGGTATGATTTGAGCTTGTCCTGAAATTGCTTGTCTGAACTGCCAATCTGACTGGTTCAGACTGATGTCTGCATTAGGAAATGGCTGATCTCTTGCTGGCTGAGCTGTGGTTTTGTAACCTGCAGCAAAGGAGCAGTGACATATTGTTAGGCTAGATAATGCCTTGAATCGCAGTGCTATTTGCTGATTGAACCCTTGTCCAATTACATACACATTGAGGCATTTCTATCATGATTATCCCATTTTCAACCTCCATTTACACAGTTTGATAAGAGATTCTCAGCCTATCTTCCAGGAGGCTGTTAACCCTCTGTGTGAGACTAAAACCCTGTTCTCTGTAAAAGTTGTTCCACTGGTCAAGAAAACCAGATTTCCCCTCCTTCACTGCTTACTTAATGAGCTAAACTTTCACTTACTCTTCTTTTCCTTGCTTGGAAAGTTTTCTGAGAAGCTAATTTAAAAACCCTTTTCTGCAGTCTGTCAAGAGCTCTGGGATGGTGCCTGGTGTAATGTCATGGATGTCAATGTGGATTGAAGTCCCTCCTGAACTTGGAATCTTCCATGTTCATTGTAATAATATGTTGCCTTCATTCCTGGAAAACTACTAGCTTTTCTATTGTCTGTCTTTTGTCTCTTGCAGATCGTCTTAATCAGTTTCCTTCACAGAGTTCTCAGGCAGGACTATCTATCGACTTTGGCAAGTTGAGGGTTGTGTCTTTGACTTCTGAAGTCTGTCTGGTTTGAGCCAGTGGCAATTCTCAATTGGTTCCTCCAGCTGATTCTTGCAAGGCAGTCTCTTCATATGTCTACAATGTCAGGTACAATTAAATACATCCAGGGGTAAAGCTTTTGGGCTTTCTCCTTGCTGTGACATGTTTTCAGTCATCTTTTGTTTCTTTGTCTATGCTTTTTATGTGATTCCTGTGAGATAGTGTGTGGGAGTCCCTGTGGATTGATTTGGACCTGTCTATTGAGGAAAGATGTTTCTCTCAGCCACAAACTTTCTCCTCCACCTGAACTATTACCTTATACTTCATAAAGGCAAAAACATATCTCTTTTGAGGGAGGAACCGAAATTTGGCACATCCAGTGGTAGTGGCATAGAGCTGATGACCCTCTGTGCATCTGTGTTGCTGATGGGAAGCTGCACTACAAAGCAAAGCCTCAAGCTCAGCTCTGGGAATGTTCTCAGAAATTCCACTGCCAGCCTCTTGCTTTTCACAGTTTGTGTTCCCTCAGTACCATCCCCTTGTAAAGGGTTACAAATAAGCTTAGGAAATCAAAGTCAGAACCTACAGCACATCCTTGTACCTGATGCAAACTACTGAAGAATCCTAAAAGCAATCACACAAACCTCAAACGTCCCTGAGGGTGAGCTTTACACAGTCTCCATCTGTGATACTGAGGGCAGGGGCATCATGGAACTCAATCCGCTGCTAGGTCAGACCAGGACTCCTTAATTGTGAGTGTTTGCATGTATCGCTGTTCACCATTAGGAGTCAGGGGTGGAGAACTTGGTTTCTAGTGGACAGGCCCATATGCCTTTGTTTCCTGCTTTTCTCAAAGCTATATTTGTGCCCAGATGGAGTCAAACCTGTTTAAATTAGTGCCAGTCATAGAGATGCAAATAGCCATCAGGCTTTTTATTGGACTTCCTTATCATAGCTCCGCCTTGTGCTTCAGCAAAGGAAGCGTTAAGAGAGGAAAGTAACTGGCCTACGTTAATTAGAGACTTCTTTTCTGCTTTTCCCAGTGACAGGCTATCAGTTGGTAATTACAATGCGTCAGTAACCCCCCACTTACCTCTGATGCTGCTGCTTGGTGAGCTAATGAGGGAGAGAGGACGAGCTGTAGTAAGAGGCTATCCTGAGTGGCTTGAAGTTGTGTAGGGGAGTGTTTACTTCACTCTAGAAATGGAGTTTGAACTGTAAGGTTGGGGTTTACAACAATAATACTGGTATGTACTCTTAGGACACTCTGTGAATTACCTTCTCTTGCAACTTGATATTAGGTATGCTACTAATGCTACATTTAACTAATACACATTGCAGCACATGCTTGTCTTTGCTTCAGAGCGGAAGGTCTGTTCCCATTCTTTTTTTGTGTGCAGATGACCTGCTCCACCTCATTAACTCTGCAGTGCTGGTTGGTGTGCTAGGAAGGATGATCCTGAAAGATCCACCCATCTGAAAGGGATGCAGAGCGGCAGCCCTGACAAGGCTGCCATCTCTGCTTCCTACATGGGAATCGATTCGATGAGGGTGGAGGAACACGCAGGGATGCAAAGGAGCAGTAAGCTCCTGTCTCCCTCGTAGGCATTCAGTGAAATGAATAAGCATGTTCCAGCTCAGATTTTTTAAATCACATACATGCATATAATAGTAAACCATATTCTATAATCAACAGTTCAGGTTCTGATTTGAGTTGAATAGACCTCAGCTGGGGAGCTGACCTTACTGTCCCTATGACATTTGAAAATGCCAGCTGCTGAGTTATTTTAGATGTTTTCTCAATAACATAATGCACAGCTAGATCCTATGATCAGCCCCCTGAAGGAAGTATAAGTGAAGTGCTGTCTCCTTTAGTTTTGTAGAATTATAAATTTAAAAGACTTTTGATTCTTAAAAAAACTCCTCTGTAGCTGGATGAAAAAATACCCCTTTTCTAAAAGCTAATACAAACAGCAATCTAACCAGTCAACCAAAATACTACACTAACATTTTGTCGGAATTCTCTGATCTACTTCAGCCCTCAAAAACTGATATTTGAATAAGGTGTTGTTAAAATTCAAAACACTTCAGCAAATTTTACCAGATACTGTGGTTTAAGCATATATATCATATCTCTTCTGACACCAGTGAGATTTGAGTATGTACTCAAAGGCACTGCAATATTTTGCTGAACAGGGGTGTTATAAAATGTGTTCTTAAATTAAAAAAAAAAATTGTAATTCTTAAAAACCTAAATTAGCTAAATGTCTTTGGTCAGTATCTGTTAGAGTTGATTTGGGCTCACTTGGTACCATTAGAAGGGAGAAATAGGCATTTGGTGGAGATCCAGAGCACCAAGTTACAGCATGAAGCGAACTTTTCTTGTGTGTAAAGCAGTTGTTAAAGTCTCAGAAAGAGAGATTTGTACTGGGAATGCCGTTGGCATAGTGATAACTATCAAACTGAATGGAGTCTTGGAAAGAACAACACTTGATAACAGCTGTGTTTGCATTAAACATTTTTAGAGTTCAGTTCAGAGCAGTTCTGCACCATATATGTAGAATTTTTCTGCAGAATTTGCATACAGAAAGCATGGAATGCTCTTTACTGGGTAAATTATTTGCTTCTGCTATTTATTACACTCCCCCCCATCCCCTGGGCACACGTGGCTGCAAGGATTTGAGTTAGTAGAGAAAACAGGTGTGCCTGGTCAGAAGAGCAAAAAACATGTATTCAAGGGAAAAGTAGGATTTTTGTTTCCAATGAGATGTATAATGCAGTCCTCCCTCTGGGTCCATCTAAACTGACCTTTTGGCAAGAATGAATTAAGGCATAGATACCATGGCCGATATTTACCTCATCTAATGGAGATGCTTTAATTCTATCCTTATTAGGCAAAAGATTTAAGTACAGTGTTAAGTCAGGAACGTTGTTGTACTAGCTTACTCTCTCCTCTGAGGAAGAGGTGTTCCTCTAGATGGTACTTCAGGTCATCTATGCACTGAGCCATCTTCTCTCTCTTTAGAGAGACCAACAGGGAAGTTGCACGATAAGACTGAACCGGTCCAACAGCTCACTTCAGGTGAAAGAGGCAGTCTCACTCCTCTTCCTTGCCCTTCTTCCCAATTCTGTGGATCGATTTCCTCTGTTGCAGCAGCTCTCGTGCTTGCCTGACTGCATAGTAAAAGCTGAACCAGCTTACCAATCTGGAAGAAAATTACCCTTTTTCTTTGGTCAGATGGAGCAAAAACTTTCCTGCAGGCTGAGTGAATTGCCTCAGGGGTCAGGGGAGTGCCAGGGAGCACATAAAGAGTACCGCAACGTGAAGGATTCGTTCCTTCCAGCAGAGCTCGCCTCAGAAGGTTGTCTGACTTCCTGTTTCCCAAAAGGCCAAGGATCACAGCACAATACTGCACAGCCTTTGAGTCTCACCTTATGTTATTCCTGGGTTTGGATTTGGAAATGGAAGAATTGTGCACCTTCAGCTTCTGTGGGGTTGTTCTGGCAGTGGTGTTTTTCCATGAACCTCAAAACAACTGTAGGTGAAGCTCCCAGAGCTGTGCAAGTCCCACCTGCCTCCCTGCTCCCAGGATAGCGTAACCTGAATGTGTTGGGATTTGGCTGAAACACTGCAACTAGTATTCTTTTTCCTGCAAAAGGTACCTTCTGATTTTAATGACCAAAACTGTTAAGTACCTGAATGTTACATGTCATGTGAAAGATAGCATCTCTGTCAGCACCTGCTGTTAATACCATTTTGGGTCATCTACTCTGCAATGATTTAGAGAGTAGGATGCAGCTACTGGCTCAGCAACATCACTTGCAGCAGTTTAGGTGTTCTTCAGTGGCTGTTGCCTGAAACACTGGCCTGGTCCCACCTGACCTGCATAGCTCATGAAATCTGATGGAATTTCTCAAATGTACTATGACTAACTGATTTTACCTGTGTCTGTGGTAACTGTACCATTTTTCTTCCCTTATGAGGGGGAGGTACAATGAGTAATAGCACTAATACCAATTTTTTTGGTATTTTTGCTTTTCTAATCATGGTTTAATTTTTGAGAGTCTTTGAGCCGGAGATTTTTGCCTTCTTCAGTCTTTCTGCAAAGAAAAAATATGTCACAGTAGATTTTCTTGTAGGCCAGCAAGAAGAGTGGAAGTAGGAAGATACAGTTCTGCTCTGGTTGTGCCACCTATGTAAAATCTATATCCAGGTTTTAACTCCTGGTCATTGCTTGTAGCAATCTTAGGCTTCTGGCTTCTGACTTGTGGTCCTTATGGCATTTAGCCTTCAGCAACTGAAAAGGCTGCCAATTCCCCATTGTCCTCCAGCCACTCAGCTGCAGTCATGGCTCCACAGCAGAAGCAGTAGCATGGGTGATGTGGCTTAGCTATCGTCACTGGCAGTCCAGTATAGGAAGAAGAGAGCATGAGTGGGGGAAACAACTCATGTGAAACAGTGAGGATGCAGGAGGGTTTCAGCAAAAAAATTAGCAAAAGGCACAGAAAATCCACGCAGAACGGTGGAATAGTTCTCTCTATGCCCAGTGTCACCACAATCAGAAGAGCAGAAAACACAGTACCTGTCTTCTGAACCAGAATTTTGTCTTGAATAAAACTGGTTTTGCTTGTTTTATAACCAGTTCAACCGTTAAAATAGTGTGAGACAAGTGAAAACCATCAGAAGACTGTGAACGAACACGCATGCTGGTTCTCCTGCAGGTAGTTCGTGAGGACATACCTGAATGTCCAGAAGTCCTTGTGTTGATTGTTCTGTTCTTATCAACTGGAGATTCAGTCCATCTTATTTCTTTAGTCTTCCTTCAATGCCACATAGGGTTGGAGGTGGCGGTAGGTACCACTTGGGATCTAATGTCCCTACAACTGAGACATTCTCTGTTCCATATGGCTGAACACTGTTACATAGTCAGATTTCATTTGTGGAGCAAGGGTAAACTTATCTTCCATGTTCCTCCTTTGTATGCAACCTATAAAAGGCTTGATTGTTTCAAAAGAAACATTCTGGGCTAAGGGAGAGCTGTGCAGTTTTGGAAACATCTTTTTTATTTTTGTTCAGGCTAAGAACAGCATTCATCTCTTAAGGCTGCATTTCACGTCGAGGGAGGCAGGCTATATTCCCATGGTTTGAAAGGGACAGAGTGTCTATGGGGTAGGACCTCCCCACTCTCAGTGTCCCCTTGTGCTTTCCAAGCGCTTAGCATTCCTTACAAATTACAGTCTTTGTGGTACAGAATACTATGCTATTTCAACCAATTGGAGGGGTGGTGATGCTGGGGGGAATATAATAGGCTGAGAAGTATTTCCTTACTATGCTAGAAGGTTTATTTAGGCTTCCATCCTGCAACAGGGTCTGAAGGCATGGACCCTTGCAGACCCGGTGGGACTCCCTGTGAATAGAAGAGATCTCGTCTACTATCACATCCTTAAGTGTGGCTTCACATGTAAAATCTACTGTCAGCTGTTGACCTCCATATACTTAAACTGATCAAACAGTATAAAGGACAGGAGCTGTCAGATATAAATCCCAGAATACCGATAGGCAACTTAGTTACTGAGCAGTAGGCAGGTGCTAGTGTTCATTTCAGGTGGTAGAATAATTATTAAATCCCAGATCATTTGAATCCAATAGGAAATTGAAAAGAAAAAATAAGGAAATAGCTTCTGAGGTGAAAACCATTTAAGTTTACACTAGAGAGACAAAAAGCAAATTATTGACTTCAAGAATCCCATTTTCAGGAGCCTGTGAAAACTGTCAGGAGAAGGGTCCAGAGATCAAAAGGAGACAAAAATGTTAACAGATCTTCCTGAGAACAAGAATGTGGCAGCGGGAGACTTGTTAGAGCCATCTAGGGTGACAGCATGGAGGGGAGAGAGCCGTGCATACTCTATAAGGTAATCTAAAGAAATTGGCCCTCCCTGCTTAAAGCAAAAAGAGCTGAGAGCTGGCAGTAAGCACCAGTAAGCCCTTGGGAACTACTAAACAGCTGTATTGCATATATTGTTTTTAAGATTTGTTTTCTCAGAATAGTTTGGTTGTAAGATCTGCCCAGATTCTGTAGATCTAGGCTTTTCACACTGACAGTGGTAGGAAACAAATACCATCCTTGGAGCAAAGTATTTTTAGCTCAAACATGAGTCTGTGTACAAAAATCATCTGTAGATCAAATATTATTTTTCTAACTTAAAAACCTGATCTTCAACATCCGGTTTTTCAAAACTACAGTGAATTCTCACAGCTTTGCCCACAATTCATGTATCCATCCATCTCCTCATCCACACAAATCCAGCATAAATCGTAAATTTAAGCATACACTCAGGTGAGGGACATTTGTTTAACACCTGGTGCAGTGAGGTGCAATAGGAAGGCAGTACATGGACTGATTTCAGGAATCTGTCAAGAATAAATGTTATTGATAATAAATGCTGAATATGCAGCCAGCATATATGCAATAGAAAACAGCATTGCCTTTGTTTCTGCTGTTCTATTTATTTAATTCATTTTCATCCATACTAAGTCCTAACAAATATAGGATTTATTCTGAAGAAATCCCTACAGAGTTCTTTCCTTTTAGGGGAAGAGCAAGCTCCTCAGTTTTAGGGTAAGAACGTATTAGAGGTAGGAGAAAGTAACTGGTGGAAAAATAGGTGTTTCCCAAAGGTATGCTGATTTGGGAGTTGAAAGAGGAAAAGAATTTGCTGGAGTCTTGTGAGAAACAAACACCCCTCAGGATAATCCAAACTAATAAACCCTCTCTTTTACACTATTAAGAAACTTATTTCTACATTCTTAATGTACCACATTTCCTGATACTAATGATGTGGCTACTTTTTTCCTCGAATGTCTCATTCCCGTTACACTTACTGTTCAATAAAATCTCATTTCTCCCCTTAAGATTCAAAGGAACACAAACAACAAGAAACAGTTCTGTATTTTGAAAGACTTGGAACTCTATTTTGTTGTATCCCAAGTAATTTAATAAAACAGTAAGTAAGGTTTTACCTCTGACTTTCGTCAAGTTTGATGGTGTAAAATGTCCATTTAACGTGCTACCGACATGAGCTCAAAACTCAAAACATCCGTGTGCTCTGAGCTGTACCTCAGCAACGGCTCTAAATCACTTCCCACCCATCTTCGGCTGACAACCGTGCACTAGTACAGTCAAGGACAAAGAGCTTGGAACTGCCTCCCCGTGTTTGGGCACAGTGTGGGAGAGTGCCAGGATGCCAGAAGTTAAAGGATGCGCTAAACAAAGGTTAAAAAAACTGTGGCTTGTGAGCATTCTACTCATGGTTTGCAGAAGTCTGTGTGGTGTAACTGTTTTCACCTGCTCAACTGCAGAGATAAATAACTTTCTAGTCATTATTCTGCAGATTCCCTTTCCTTGTCTCCAGGTATGAGTAGGAAGAGCAAAAGCTCATGTGAATACAAAGTGGAGAAGAGTAGCTGCTTTCTTTAAAGGTGTGTCCCACAACTGAAAAAAAAATGAAAATCCCCACTGTAGTCCTAATATGTGGAGAGGAGGAAGGTGACTGGGGACAGGAGGAATGTTTATGCTAATGGGATGCCACCTCCTGAAGATGCTGCTCTTTTAAAGAAGGTCTGCTTCTCTGAAGAACTGTGGAGGTGGGGAAGGATTACTTTCTTTGTCACGGAAATCTGTAGGGCCCAGCCATATTACTCAGATAGTTGGCAAGAAAACATGCTCTTAAAGATCACTTCTGTTGAACTTGATAGGAACTGTGTCACTGACTTCAGTGGGACCTGGATCAGGCCCTAATCTGTTAAAGAAATAACAGTGACATGACTGTTTTCCCTGCTGGCCCCCTTCTTTTGGCTATTCTGCCCACCACAGTGTTTATACTTCCTCAGGCTGGGCTGGTTTGATTGCAGCAGCACAGACAGACTGTGTATGCCTCTGACCCAGGGAGCTCTTACAGCAGAGAGAAAGCATTGTGCCGCAGCTTTTTGCTCAGGCAGCTCCTCCAATTATTAAGGGAATAGCCTCAAAGAATCTAAGGAATCGCAGATATTCTGGGGGAAAAAAATCTGTTGGCTGAAAGTGATTGTGTAGAAAAAGAAAAGAATGAACTAGCATCTTGATTCAACATGTCTGTTATATCAATCATTTACTCTGAGTGGGTAGCAAAGATATGATCTAATAGGTGCAGGATTCTTATTTCCTGTTAGAAGCTGAGCATACCTTTTGTGTGAAATCAGAATGTTTTTATTTTGGTTTATTCACCAAATATTTTTATCAGATAATTTCAATGGTAATGTGGCAAAAAGCATATTGGTCGTTATGTTTCAGACTATATAAATCTCTTTAAGATCTAGCTTTTTTACAAGGCTTTATATATTCTCCAAAACTTTCAAGCCTTGTGCTTTCTAGTGATGTGCTAATTTTCTCCCTGAGTTGCCCAAGCTCAGCTTCATACTTAGGTATAAGAGTCATTCTTTTCCTTTGAGAAAATGCTAGTGTGTGTACAGTTAATGGTAGTGCAATCATCCTCAGAGTTTACTTCTCTCACCTTCAAGAAAAAAAGATAAATTAGAATAAAATGGCAAGTGACTTCATCTGCTCTAGGAATTAGTGGTGTACTCACACTGATAAGCAGCTGGATCAATATCCACATTGATATTTAGGCATCTAACTACCCATGGATTTAATTGGGAATTCAGACACTTAATTAGGGTTTAGTTTGAATATCTCTGTGCACCTGGCTCTATGCCTGGTATGAAGTGTTAGCAGGATCAGCCCCCTCAGCTCATATGCTCAAATCTGCCATGATCCTTCTGTAGGCAAGCCCATGTGCTCCCCAGTGACTTCAGTGGAGTCAGGAGAGCCTGCAGGCTGCTCCCGTGGAGCTCGTTTTAGAATCTAAGTCTAAATTTTATTATGAATGAGGAGCTTTCCATCTTTTTTTTTGTCTGTGTGGTGATTTCTTTGCCTCTAAGGTATCACAGAAGCAAAAAAAGTAATTGGAATAGGTTAACAAAATACAAGACACAAGCAAGTAATTGTTTCAGTAATCAACTTTAAAAGGCTCGGACACTGAGTTTCCTTCAAGGCTGATTCCTTTCTCCTCCCTGGATTTAGAACCAGTTAGTGTTATCTGTAGGCAACGCAGACAGTGTTAGGACAGTGTAAACGTTTCCACTGGGACAGGTTTGGAGTGACTGGCCTTGCTCAGGAGGCAAAATTGTAGCTAATATATCCCAAATAGGAACCAAATAGCTCTGAATGCCAAGCTAGCCTTGCAGTGACCTTGCCAAGCCATGACCTCGCATCTGGTTGTATTACAAGACGTATAAATAGACAAATGAGCTCCACCTACCAAATAGTCCAGATCAAACTGAAGAATTGACATATCCTTGTTGTTATTCTTTCCTTCACCCAGCTTTGTGTCATCTGCAAACTTTATCAGCAGCAATACTGTCTCTTCCTCTGAACTCTGGAATATTATTGAATGGCACTGTCCACAGAGAGATCCCTCTGCTGCTACCTGTGCTATGCCTCTTGGAGCTCCCAGACTATGTTCTTTCACCTTTGGACTCAATTTTCCATATGGAGTGGTTTCTTGGCCCTGTTTAAGCCATAGACTGGGTGCTGAATCAATTTTTATAAAGTACTATTTTCAAATCGACATTTTGTGAAGTGTACCCTGCAGATTTTTTTTATTTATTCTGTCAGCTCTACTACTTTTAACTACATAAATTTATAATCATGAAAACATTTTAAGCATTTAAGACTTGTATTCCATTTCATCAAGAGGATTGATACTATCTGGGTTGTGAGCCTTTAATAACTGATTGCATCTCCTCACAACCTTATGATAGTCTTATCTGGAATTGATGCTGTGTTGACATTTTTGTATCCATAATTCCCTGGTTTTATAGAAATGTTGGTACATAACTTATTTTCTGCAAATCCCCTGCTTTTGCAAGATTTCTTAAATAAAAACTACACAAGCTCGGAGCTCCTTGGACAACTCTTCAAAACTCTTAAGTGTAAATTATCTCATATCTGAATCCAGGCATAAGACAGTATGACAGTAAGTGCTATCAGGAACCCAGGGAGGGAGCGAGCACACGCACATTCATAAATACATCACGTAACAGTGGGCATTATACGCATAGAACGTGTTTGTGGATTCAGCACTGACATTCTGAGCTGAAATTATAGCCTGGCTATGTCCTCTCTAGGTTGTTTTGAGGGCTGTAACAAGCCCTATGGTAATTGAAAGGGGATCAGGAAACTTCCTCCATGTGTAACAACCCTGCTTAATCTACTGTTTTCTGCTCCACATCCAGAACCCAACATGGCTCCAGCAGAAGATATTATAGCCTTGACCTGCTTCTACCAGGCTTCCTTCCTTGTGTCATGGCTTGAAAAGGGCTATGCATAAGACTGACCACACCAAGGTGGAGCTTTCTTTAAATGCCTCCAAGGCTTGGAAACCAAAGATTGCCATAAGGTAAAAGGCGATAGATGAGAGAATTCTTTCCCATATTTTCTTTGTACTTTGGCAGTGTTTACAGCTCATCCTTTGTATTTTGAGACTTAGAAGAGAAGTTCAACTATTTTGCTGGTTAGTGCTTTCTGCAGACATTAAGAAACCAAACTACAGATTAATCTCCAAACAGTTAATGTACATTTCTAGAGGAGATGACTGAGAGAAAGGTGCACTATCTTTATAAAGAAAAAAAGGAAAAGCCCACTCAAAAATTACTTTTCAAGACAAACATTTGGGCAATTTGCCAGAAAAATGTAAAATGCTGTCCATCATCTGCAATGTGCATCTTGCTCTTGCAAGTGACTGCTTTCAAGCCTTTGAATAAAACCTAGAAGAAGTTGTATTTCAAGGAATAGCCCTGGAAAGCTTTGATTCATTGCTTGTGTTCAGGATTTGTGAGATGTACTATAATTGCATATGTTATTACTCTTGCAATATTTTGTATTACGTTACTGCATGTTTATAGACCAAAATTTTATAGACAGATAGAAAGCAGCCTGAGAAGGAGGGGAGACATAAATCAAGGTATAAAACTGCCCTGAATAATATTTTATGTTTCACTATATTGACCTGGAATTACAGGATAAAGACATTTTCCACTGGTGCACTGTTCTTTTCTTACTTTCTCTGTGTGTCTGTTTCAGGCTTGTTGGAGTTCTTCATTAAATCCAGAATCTGTATCAAATGAGCTGTAGTATGCTGCAGCACATAAAGGTTTCAAAGCAACAATTACTCTATTATTTCAGCAGAGATTACCTGTTTGAAATGAAACCCACACTGAATCCTTTCTGACCTGGTCCTTATTGTGATACTGATAACAAGCCACACTTTCCAGTCTTTATCTTACCTCCTACAGGGTAATCTTTTCTTCTGGAGCTTAATTCTGCTAATAGCACCCTTGACTGGTTGCCAGACAACAAACACAAGCAGGTGAAAAATGAATGGCTCCAGTCTGACCGCTGATAACTGCTAGAGACTTTTTATTCTCAGAATTCCCTCCAAAATATACAAGTTGACTGGTGGACAATCAATTACATTCCTTGTATGCTTCTCCCTCCTTCAGACTGGTTATTCTTTGAAAGAAATTGTGATGATCTTTTCTACAGTTTCAGATTCTTTTTTTTTTCATCCTCCAAACAACAGTAAATAGTAATTCCAGATGGTAGAAATTACTTTTAAATTAAACCAGTTAATACAGGGAACGTATGCTTATCTAATTCCCCTTTTTTAAGTGGTAACGATACGATGGAAATGGGTAAAACTGATGTGCAGTGAAGGTATGCAAAATAGTTTGAGATTGTAAAATGCTTTTTCCCCCCCTTTTCTGATTTACTGTCCATGAAAATGAATTATAGACTCGTGAAGAAAACAGAAGTTTTTATTTGCCGAACTCAATAGGCTGCTTTCTGGGGACTTGAACTCTGCAAAGTGCTGAAAAAAAGATTACTGCATTCCACTGACAATTTTTCTGTTTGAACCAAATGGGAGGGATGACAGTATGCTGTGCTCTGCCTTTCTGCTTCCCAAAGAAAATCTCAGGACTGTTCATTGTTCCTCTGCTGTGTGTGGAAAAGTCAAGCCCTGAAGCACATGCTTAAAAACTTTGCTAAATTATGCATATGAGCCTGGACTTAGCTTTAAACAGTTCCTCTTAAAACCAATGAGTGCAGAAGATCCTTAGCACCTTGCAAGTTTGGACCATATGCGAATCAAAGCCATTATCATAAGGAGGATGGTGTAAATGGACCTCGCTTCACTGAAATCAGTGAACATGCATTAATTTACACCAGCTGAAGATTTGGTGGGGACTCATTTGTTTTTTTCAAAGTGATTTTGCTTTTACCACTCGAGTATATGATTATAAGGTAACTAGTTAGTGCTGAGGGGGAATATGGTTGGCTTTGCTGGAAAATAGAAAAGTATCCACTGTTCCTTCAGGGAAATCATTTTAATAGATAACAGCATGTTGTACAATGTTTCATCAGTGATATTTAGATCTAAATTAGGAGCAGTTGTGAGATGGGTTGCCGATTTTCTTGTGATAAAAGGGAAATAGTTCAAGAAATATAGACCAGATGTTATCTTAATCCAATCCTCATGTACAAGAGCACACTATGAGACAGTAATAATAGTCCCTTCTACCTGTTTCTAATTTTCCTGCTCTCAAACACCCCCTGTGAAAAATAGATTAAACCAACACATCATTTATGAATCGGCACTAGGCGGGTTTGAGTTTGTATGGAATGCAGCATGCGTGGCACAGACCGGAGGGTGCAGCCACTAGATTTTGATACATGTTTAAAAATGCTCGTTTGACAGTAACGTTTAAGACAGCAGCTCTTAGTGATTTAAAAGGAGAGTAGCCAGTTTGGGTTTGAATCAGGCTTTTGGTTCAGCATATCCCTACACAGTTTCAAATTTGTCATCAGTATTTCTAGGCGGTATATGTTATACAATCCTCAGCAGGCCAAAAAAGAGGGGGTTGATCCTCAGCTGCTGTAAATCAACACTGATCCATTGATTTAGATGGAACTACACTGATTTGTACCATCTCATGGTTTGGACAAAGTGTATTAGCTTTCCCCATGAAAATCCTTCACAACAAAAAGCTCCATTCACAGTCCTACTGGATAAGCAGTAACTAATGTGTCTCTGTTCTCATAATAATGTTTAATACCTGCATCATTTCCTACTTGCTGGGGCAGTCGAAACATTACTCTTTGCTCTGACGTAAGAAGTTGAGTGCTGCGCATTTGTAATATTTGGGACAGCTTTTTCCATAACTCCCTGTCTGACCTAAAACATTTTGTTGGAATATTCCTGTCTCTTGGCATCAATATGCCAAGGAGGCATTTGGGCAGCTGTCTAGCGACTCAGGAGACAAGACTTTTATTTTCCTTTGAGGAACACAGTCATACGAAAATACTTTATTCAGCAATATTCAGAACTGTAAGAACTACTGGGGGTTTTTCTTCACTGGAAATAGCAATAGCTGTGAGGATAGCAATAATACCAACAACAGTGTTAATGACTGCCTTATCTAGAGTAGACACCTTCATGTTTTGGACTATTCCAGACTATTTTTCAAGCAGAGTAAAATCCTGTTTTCCAGATCGGATATTTTCATATTTCTATGAACAGAAGAAACAAGAGCAGGCGATTAATCTTCAGAGAGACAATTAATCTTCAGAGACTGCCCACACAACTGGCTGTCTGCTCCAAGGGCTGTGCGAGGATGGAACCAAAGTTTTCCTTTTGAAACTAACTCCTTTGCTCTTCATTTATTTTTAAAATGAATGTATAGCATTGCAAATGGATTCACTCCTCTGTTGTTTTTTGGGTTTTTTTGGTTTTGTTTTTTTTTTTCCCAACAGTTTTAAAGATAAATGGGCAAGCTTGTGTTGGAAAGAATGGCTCTGAAGGGCCAAAAGAAGCTGTAGGCTCACACTGGAGAGCTGGAATCTCATGGATTCCCATAAACGGTTCATAATCTGACTGTGCATCTGTAAAGACTCATGGGTGATGTATCAACACATGAGGGAAAAAGTGTTCAGTATTTCTGTAGGAGAATATTTTTATTGTGTTTTAACCTGTCAATCCAACAGCTGTCATTTTATTTATATTGTGTCTGTACCTCAAGGCCCTACTTATCTTTTGTGGGTCTGGTTTTGTTCGATTCCGTACAAATGCATGCACTGAAATTGTCTTGAGTCAGGCGGTGTAGTAAGATGAGACAGGTGTGTCAACAGGAACAGGATGGGACCATAAAGGAATGGCACAAGAAGATGCAAAAACAGAGTCCAAGTTGTCACATGCCCCGGACTGCTCACATCAATGAGAAAGCTGTCATTTGGGATAAGAGTGCTTCAGAAATATTGATGGAAAACTTGATGGATTAAAGTAGTTAACAAGAGAATAAAATGAGAGGAAGAAAAATGTGGAGTGGTTGAAAATAGTTATAGGAGAGAGAATCCACCTGGCAGACAACCTGTTGATTGGGAAAGCTTGATGCTGCAGCAGCAAAGATGAGTACACACATCTAAGCAAAATGCAAAGTGCAGTTTAGAGATCTCAGTGCTAAAAGGCACCGGTGGTGGTGGTAGTGGGGTATGTAGGTTAATACTGAAAGCGTGTTATTAGTAATGACCAAAGACCTTTAGCCTCCTGTCCAAAATCCTTTTTTACTGTATAGAACGGGAAAGTAAACTCTATCATGTTGGGCTATTTAGTAAGCTATTAGTGCATTCATCTTTTCATCATTTGACAGGTGGAAGTAGTAGTCCAGCTTTTAGTTTTAATTATAAGGGATTCCAGATGTAGAATAGGACATAAATTAAAACCAGATCTACTCATATGTCTTTTCAAAGTAAGCCAACTTCAAGGTATCTGCTTTTCATTTCAAAATGTTATTAAAGCTATTACTAAGAAATTCATAGTCTTAGCATGCTCCAATAATTGACACCTTTAAAGTGACTAAACAGATTTAGAGTGTGCAGAAAAGTAAATTTGTCTTAGAGAATGACTCTAATCATCCATTTACATATAATGGACAAATCAGTGTTTGCGTTTTGAAAGGCTGGGTGAGCAGTCTGTCTAGATGGCTCTTTCTGACTACTCCTCCAGCCTGGCCTGACTGCTGGGTGTTAGGTTGTTTCTGTGATTACACTACTATGCAAGTGAAGATAAAGAATTAAGGGCTGATCCAAAGCCAGTGAAAGTCAATGGGAGTCTTTTGATGAGCTTTCTGTCATAGTCTCCTCCTCTCATGTTCACTTGAGCTATGTTACATTATGTTGGAAGTTGCATTTTTTTTTAAAGGAAATTACATCCAGAACCATTTTTTTCCCAGTGATGCTGTTCTTAAACCCCTAACTGTGTAAAGAAACCTGCAGATTCCTTTCTAAAAAGCCTTTCTTTCCCCAAGACCTATTTATCTAGTGATATGTTACAACCATGCAAATAACGCTGTACATCTGACTTCATAAAAAGTCTGAGGTTTCCAATAATTAGAATGATAGCTGGCAAGTCTGATAAATTAGAGAAATAACTTGTTTGGTGTAAACTGAGCCTGTTTCTGAGGCAGAAATGTTAGGCTTTTATCCTCTGGAGTGTGATTGAAAGGGTGAGAAGTTAATTTGGCAGCTTCGCTTCTATGGTTTCATAATGTTTCTCCTCCCCCCTCCCCTCAGCTTCAGGGAAGGACTGTGATTTCAGTACTTTGCGCCTGCCCTCATACAAGGCAAGAGCATGACCCGAAACGAAACCCCTCTCCCCAGGGCACATCCTGAGCAGTAACAGCTTGGCTCAAGTGTTTCTTATGAACAGCCGTCCAGAGCACTTGATCTAAATCATGCCATTTCCTTCACAGTATGGCACAGTTAACAAGTCAGTGCATCAACACAATCTGCAGATGGCAGTTCAAAAGGTGCACGTTCCCCAGCAAGATAAAGGGCAATGAGTTCCATGGGTTAGCTCATTACTTGGATTCAGGCAGGGGCTCCGTAAGGGTGTGAGGGAGGAAAAGGGGGCAGGCAAACCTTGAGAATGCATGTCTACACAAATAAAGCCAGCATTGCAAGAAGCATGTTATTGAAGTAAAGTGCAAACAGCTTGCAGAGCATGGCTTCCTTCAGAGGTGGCTTGCTTCGCCTCCGAAAAGCAAGAGGAAAAAGGGAGTGAATCCAGTGGCGATACACAGTGCCTGTGCGCCTTCATTCATCCACAAGGCCTGTCAAATACGACACCATTTCCTAAGCAAAGCCCCAAAATTCAGAAGAGGCAAGCGAGCTATCAGCAAGGGCCAGGGGCTCATGGTTGCTCTGCATCCTGCTTGGGAAGGAACCTGTTTTCTGGAGCGTCGCAGAAGGCCTTCTAGAGAGCAGTGTGCACTCCTGCACAAATTACATTAGAGCTAAACGTCCAGTGAAGAATCTCTGAGACATATTAGTCCTTTAAACTTCAAAACAAGCTAAAATTGGAACCATATTGCTGGAATACTTCTTAGCTAACATTTATATTACTTCAGTTACCAAATCCAGACTAAGTCCCAGGACTCGGCAGGGGAGGACATAATATATTAGGAAGTAAGATGGGGGTGTGCACTTCTGGCCTCCTATTTTATATAAATGTACAAAAAGTTTCCTCACGCTAGCAAGGAAATGACTACAAGGCCCTAAAATGCCGATTTCCAGCGGCAAACGAGGGAAGTCCGCTGCCCCTCCTCCCCTCTCTCCCCTGACCATTCTGTGTGTGCCATGCCTTGGGGATAGTTTGGATTACTTGGAGTAAGACTGTTGCATAGAAGCTCAGGTATCAGAGCAGATAATTATACACATATAGCTAGATACAGCAAAGGTCTCAGTGAATTGTCAGAGGATGAGATACATCTCGGGAGACCAAACAAGCCTCCCCTATACTGATCTTTGTAAATGAATCTCTTTGGGAACTATCAAGATGGTGCTTTACCACGATTTTCACTGCTGAGGAAAAAGGACTCTTCCAAGCTGTTTGTTTTCCAGGTTGTATCAAAAGCTGGCAAGTGGAGATTTTTTTCTTTCTGAGCTTATGTTAGTATGAATGCACTGAAAGGCGCTAACATATGTGCTGATCTCTGAGTTCCTGCAGCAGAGAAGTTCAAGGCAGGTTAGGCAAGAAAGGAACAGTAACCCCCCTCCCCTCACCATAACTTCAAATCTACAAAGGCTGACTTTCCGGTGAACTCCCTGGTCTACATTGCAATTCTTTTGGAGAAACAGTGCTAAAACTGGGAAGGGCAAATCCTGAGTGGCTGCTAGGCAGAGGTGTGTTGAACTAAGTTCATTCCTTGTGTAATTTGATTGATTTAGTAGAGTTATGTCAGAGAGTAATTTGGCTTCAGGCTTTTGGGTAATGTGTCATGTTTCTTTATTTAACTTATCGAACAGGTGCTTAGCAACAGCATCTTCCACTGGTTTATCCAGAAATCTTCACTTCTTTCTTTCATTATCCATTCTTTAATATTCTTCCAAGCTGTGCTGAGTTAAAAACTGAGCCAAGACTTTAGGCTGTGCCCCACTAGGACACACAGGTACGCAGCACGTTTCACCAGGCCCTGTATGCATTTCTTTCTTTCAACAGTGCCTGGTAATTGCTGTTTTTCTCAAATCAGTGAGATAAACAAAGATTAAAGAGCTGTGAGTCTCAGAGATTTTTCTGGACTTGCTGAGTTCAACCTTAAGCTAAAGCAGCTGAAGAGGACTTCAATGGTAAGGAGCTGAACTTCATTTCATTAGAAATGTTCCAGCTTCTGCTGAGATAGGCAGAAAACAAGTGAGCCCCAATGGTTTCAGACCTGAGCTGACAGGCAGCAGTCTTCAGCAGTGATTCAGGTTGTTCACATCCCGCTGCACAGTGTGACTTCTTTAGACCACTTTTTAAAAGCTGCAATTTCTGTACTAGAAGTATCTTTGCCCAAACAACAGGTCTAGGACATGCACATGTCTTCAGACACTGCAAAGCAGCTATTTAGTTCTCCCTGTTGGGCAGCAGCCTTCAAAATATTTTCTCTTTGCTGCAGAGTGCAGTGCCCAGAGCACTTTCAAGTGAGGTGGCTTGAATGCAGTAGGGCTCTGCCTTGGCTAAATAGATCCTGTTTCTCTTTCAGAGATATCTTTGATATCTCAACATGGTATTGCATGGTGCTGTGCTGTACATTGTGTGTACCAGGGTCATAAGAAATACTATCTTTTCTATCCCTTTTCCAGTCTCTCTTGAGAAGACATGAGGAAGAAGAGATGAGCAATCCTTGTGCTCAGCCTTTCCTGTATATAAGTGACAAAGCCATGTGCCCTCTGTGCTCTGTCTGTTTCTTTTCAGTGGTGTGGAGCACAGCTTGCCATCTCATGTAGATGGTGGAGGGCCCTGTGTATGGCAGCCGCAACCTGCCTAATCTCTTATTTCTGTGGCTGTATCCTTCACAGCCATTGCTTGCAGAGAAAGTGTTGTTTGCTTTCTTATGTTACACCTTAAGTTCAGCCTAGTAAGGTACACCTGACAAACAAACGTGTGTGACTTATGAAAAGGATTATATGACATGGTTGCTTGTAATAGCAGGAAACAGAACTTAGTGAATTAAGTCCCTTCCAACCTCATCTTCCTGTGATTTCCCTCCTAATGGTGGATGTCAGAGAAGAATATGGTTTATTCTGGTAGTTCTTATTGATCAGCATGCTCATATTTCTTAGAACTACAGTGGAAATCTCTGGTGTGTGTTGAAACAGAATCTTAAACCCTCACAGTGCCTTAGTCTACCAGAAAGCATTCTGCATCTTTATCATGAAACATCAGTGTTATGATAGCACTGAGAGGCCCTGAGAATGGAGACTCCTGTGTGCAAGGAGCCATATCCTGAGACATCAAATGAAGAGATCGATCTCACATAGGCAGTCTGCAGCAGAGCTAGCACACAGACCTGGGTCTCCTGCCTCTCAGTCCCATGCTTTCATCGTGAAATCACTCAATTCTTTCAGCTGGATCTCCAGGCTCTGTTCTTAGCACTGTAGTTTCTCTGTCCCTCATGGAAACCCCAGGGCTGGGCTTCGCAGACTCTCTGCAACTCTATCCCTTTGGACTGTAATTGATTTGGAGTCAGGTGGTGGTGTAACATAACCCGTATGGAATCTGTTGGTGAAGTTTATGGCCGTTCAGTTAAAAAAAAAAGAAAAAAAAAAAGAAGGGGGAATATAGAGGGGGAGTAGGAAGTGAATTGAGTTTGAGTTCTGGGACGTGAAGCTGTGCTGTTTTACAGCCCAAGGACAAAAGCTTGTAGAGGCCTTGGGTGTGGAGAAATCTATTACCAGCTCATGCACCGCAGTCCTGCTCAGCCTGGCCATGACAACCTGGGCGTATACAGAAGAACCTACAGAGAAATGCCTGTCCCCAGCTCTGGTCAGCCTTTGAGCCAGTATGGAAAAGCAGAGAATTGCAGAGGGAATGCAGAGAATACTTCAAAAAATTAAAAAAAAGAAAGAAAGAAAGAAAGAAGAAAAAAGAATTGCTCAATTGATGGCTCTGCACTGCCTGGCTGTGTGGCTGTAGTAAGTCTCTGAACTTCTGTCTCCCCTTACCTAAATTTCCAGGGCTTTTCTGTAGCAAAGGAAGATATTCCAGTGTGGCACCTGGGTCCCTTGAGGTACTGCAGGCAGCTTCATGTTATTTGCGGATTTGAACAGCTGATTCTAGATTGAATGTCTTGGAATGAACTGGGAAGGTCTCCATTGATAGTACTGCACTTTCTGATTTGGCAAATTCATCTGGGATGATAGAGATGACAGGCCAAAAAATTGTTCTTTCTGTGACAAAAGCATCCCTTTCACAAGGTTTTGTAGACGTTTGAAGGTATTCTTCCAGGTGCAAAAAGTTCTAGAAAAGATTTCTTACCCAGCTGGTGGGCTTCCCCTATGAGTTACACTGAAAAGGCCAACAGTGTTATGTGATAAGCATTATGTGGTACGTATATGATAAGCAAGGCCATAACTTTGTACAGGTATCCCTGCATTGCTGAAATAAAAATAAATAGAGTGAAAAAGGCTGCTGTGAGATCAGATCATGACCATATGTAAAGTATTGTGAGATAAATACTCGTAGCTTTGCTGCAGCCACGGTGATTTACTGATACAAGGGAAGCAAAGTCTGTGCAAAGCAGTAATATTTGTCAACAGGTACAGATAGAAAAAAAATGGGCAGGCCTTTGAACACACAGTCTAGCTATTACTGTTGTTGCTGTCATTACTGTAATCTAGGACCTTGCTTTTGAGGAGGAAGAGAGGAAGCCAGTTCTCATCCCAGACTGTAGGCAGACCATTCCTATCTCTCTCTGGGCTATTGGAGCAGTCCTCAGCTTGCACAAAATGCTGTCTTATAGAGTGGCTTTGGAGAGCCATCCTGCTGCTGCCACAAGTGGAAATACCACTCCTGTATGCAAGTGAAGTGTGAAGGATAGAAAGTAACAGTTGAGGAGAGAGAGGGTTTGCCTTTAAGCACTTTAAGCCCTGAGTAAGGAGTGATGTCTAAGTTGCATCAGCCACCCCGACATCCTAGGAGACCTCAGATCCTTGATTACTCTCCTGTGGCACATTTTTTTCCTTTGCCCCTCAGAGGCTCCTCCAGCCAGTACTAACAAGGGAAGATTTCTTGAGGAAGGGGTAAGATGTTTCAGTCCCTCTGCTAACATGACCCTATGCAGCATGTGCTGTGGGTCAAATGCCCCCCATACACTTAGTGTCCTGCTGATTCCTTTCTTAGGGACTGTCCTGGTCCCTCTTGTCAACCCTACTCTGTGAAGTCACTGTCACGTGTACTGCACACACCAGGATCGGGGTGATCTCTCTGCCCCCGTGGTGTGTGTGTGCTGGTGTCCCAGAGCACTCCTGGACTGCGTGCTCTGTTCTGTACCATGTTACCCTGTTCTACCTCAGTGGAAAATGAGATGTAACAAGGTTGAAAACAGTCAATTTGTAGTGAAAAATAACCTCCTATAGAAATGTTCAGGTTAGTAAATGAAAACAGTAATAGGGACTTCTGAATTACTCTATGGCTTTCTTAACAGAGGTTACAGTTTTCCATTGCATTTTGTCAGACACTTACCACATCTGTAGAATGCTGCTTCTTTGCTATTAAGCTCTAGCAGATTCTTCCATAGGGGTGATATTTTTTTAAAGAGAAAATACTGAAGCCCCACGTGAAAACAGGAAACTCCATGAATTTTTTATAGTGAAATTTTTCCACTAGGGAAACATCCATATTTTACAGTTTGCAAAATGTGTGGGACCATAAACTGTAAAACCGCATAGAGAACCACAACTCCTTTGTACTTTAAAAATAGACATAAAAGTAATTTCTCCAGAAAGGAGGAGTGTATTTTTAAAGGTGAATATTTGTAGGGCTTATAAAAGCTATTGGTCTGTTCTTGGAAACGGAATGATAATGTTTAAAAAAGGAAAAGACACAAGTTGTGGTAAGTGTATTGCGACTGAATCATCTCCGTAGTATGTGCTCAACTGGATCAGCCATAGCGCAGCTGCACGAGGATGTGAAATGTTCCCACCCAGCATGTGAGCCTCTGGTTCCCCACTTCACCCAGAGGTGAGGGGACAGGAGAGATGGTACACAGAGATAAGCAGGCAAGTGGTGGAGAAGTTCATGAAGAAACTCAGGCTATTTCATTTCTCCCACAGTGTACCAGCCAGTGGAGCTCGGCCGGAATGAGGGAAAAGCAAGCTGTTCAGCCCACAGGAGTGCCGTTTTCCCCCTTTCTGCAACAAATGATGAGCAGGGAAGGGGTCATTCTCCCAGCTCCTTCGGGGTGGTGAAGGAATGATCACACTCAACGCTTTGAGCCAAAACTCAGTCTTACCCTACTGGCTGTGTCATACGTAGTAAATGAGACTGACACTTCCCTTTTCCTGTTCGGATCAGCTGGTCTGTAGCCAGGGCTGTGCAGGACCTGACAGGGCTGGTCTTTAGAGCTGCCCAGCTGGGAGATGCATGTGTGGCAGGATGGTGGTTTTTAGCAGACACTCTGTGCCATGGGTGAGCACAGGGATGTTATCACAGGATGTCAGGAGGTATTCCTCTGCTCGTGGATGTGCTGTAAAGACAAGCAGCCACCATGATTGCCTGAGGCCCATGGTGTTCTAAAACGGGGTGAGACATCCAGTGTATGAGTGGGCAAATGGAGAGGTGGGGATCCCCCAGCATCTAATGCTGGCTCTGGCTTTCTGTGGGTGAGATGAAAAACCAAGGGCAGGATATCTTCCTCAGCATACCCAGGCATCTTGTCTGAATACTGAATTGGACCAGGGCAGGTTCTAGTCCTAGGCAAAACAGTTGCCTTGGACCTGGCAGGTTCCTTGGCTGTGCCGCCTGCTCGGTGCATACCAGATCTCTGGAGAGCCAGCGCTTCTGCTTTGGCGAAGAAGTTGGAGTGTGTAGAGGAGGTGGCCTTTTCCAGCAGCAGCAGCAGCTAGCTTGCTGTCCTCTCCTTCTCCCCCAGCAGCAGCAAACCTTACTCTTCACAGCTCTTTTCCCTTTCCCTTCCTCCTTGGCTTTCAGATCTACCTCTGTTTCCAGGCAAGAGGGGCCTGTTCCTGGCATAGCCTCCTCTTTGGGTGACAACATTCACTCTCATCTGTGTGGCAGAGCACACTTTATCTGACTCATAATTTGATAATGACGTTCTGTTTATCAAAGTTTATCCTGCCATTTCATATGGATAGGAATGTACTTTTCCATGTGCTGCTCAGTCCTGGTGTTGTTGAATAGTGTAATATTCTGGTCCGCTGTTTGTTTACAGCTGCCTTTCATCTTCAATTATCCGCTATATTTTAGCAGTGGATAACTGACTGATTCCTGTATTCAGGCCAAATCCTGCTTGTTTGGCTCATGTGAGTAATCTAAGGAAGTCTGACACTTTGTTCCCTGATCTGTCTGGGAATGCTTGCACGACAAGTGGTGGGACCCATGAGCAGAAGTGGAGTTCTGAGGCTGAGACCCATCTTCCTTTCATTGCATAGGCACTGGGCAAATGCACCAGTCTCAGAGTGTGACTGTAGCTCTAGAAAGTGATCCTGTTCGTGGCCAGCTGGATAACATTAATTTTTACAGGCCGTTGGTACACAATGTGGAATATACCAGCTGCCTTTCCATTTTCAGGGAGGGGTGAGACAAGGCCTCGGGCCATTCCAGTTGGACAGCACTCCTGAAAAGGGCAACTAGATGAGTTGGAAACATGCAAAGTGAAAAACTTTCCCAGTTCTTCTGTGCAGCTGTCATCATTAGCACAAACAGGCTGGTGCTGCCAGAGCTGCTGGGCTACCCGCTGCTGAGACTCATTTTATCCAAAATCACTGCCCTGCTCTGCTGGCAAATGTATTTCTTTTGGATGCCTTCATTTAGCTGAGCTACAGAGTACTGATAGCTGTTTATCTCAGGATGGGGCTGCAACTGCTGTTTTTCCTACTTTTGTGCATGCTTGAAAAGATCTGGGATATGACCACTACAGAGCTCTGAACATGGACCAGGGTGTTGTATGTGACTGTACGTGGACCAGGGTGAAATATATGAATTTAGAATAATTGATTTCTTTCTATTACATGCCACCACCACTTCCACAATGGGGTCACCACCTGAGAGAGGAGAGCTGGCCCATGATAAGACCATTTCCTTTGGAACTGGGAGACATGGGTTCAGTTTTCTGCTCTGTTACAGATTTTCTCTGTGAACCTCAGAAAGTAACTTAGGCTCTCTGTGATTCAGTGTCAGGTGTAAAATAGTGGTAATAGCCTGACCTTTCATCAGGAATGCACATAAAAGAAAATGAATTAAAGAAACATTAAGACTCAGCCATTATTGTGTGGAGAGCCCAAGGGAAAGAAGTATCTACCCTAAGGAGATGAACTAATGGGGAAGGACTAAAGTAAATGGATGAGGTAGTTCAGGTTTGGGGATGAAAGGGGTAGAGGTATGGACAAGGTGAGGCAGGGAGATGTGGTTGCTGGAAAATATTTGGCAGATGTGGAAGGAACATGTGGGTGTTGGAACTAGAGTCATAAGGAGGGGAATGAATGGGAGAGCAGGAGGTGTAAAAAACCTCTAGAAAAACCCTAACTTTTGGAGAAAAACTGCATCATTCTAGAACACTGTTTTGAGCACCTGGGCTAGAAACCAATGAAGAACAGTAGAGTGTTGTGGGTTTGGTGGCTGCCCTCCATATGGACACGGAGGTGACTGCAGGAAGATTTCCTGCCCTGCTCACCAGGATCCCTTGGGCTTGTTAACTGAAATGATGCTGTAAATGTCCCAAGCTGAACTGTTTGTCCCTGGGGTCTATCTTTGTCTTATTTGTTGGTTTACTTGCATTTTTCTTGAACAAAGTCCTTATTGTCTGCTTTTACAAAATCGAAATATTTTGGGGTGTAAACTGGCAGTGTCTGGGTAGAGCAGTGGGTTTACGGTTTTGGATGTTGTGCAGCATTTGTAAATAAAGTTACAATGCAGATAGCAATAGCAATCATGACAATCAAGACCTCTGGTGCCTGAACTGAGCAGTTTGGCTGGGCTTTGACCATCTCTGTGAGCTATAAAGACAAGACGGTTTCTTAACAACTGCTCCATGGGTCACTTGTGTAAGTCTTGCAGCTTCCAGCTTTACCAGTCTTTTCCAACATAGGGAGAGTCAAATGTAACACCAGTCTTTCCAAAGGCACTAGCCAGGATCCAGGGAACTACAGAACTGTAATACAGACATTTGTATGGACAAATTAGTAAAAAATAATGGACACATGCATAAATATGACTTACTTGGGAAGGGTCAACATGGTTCCTGTGAAGGGAAAACTTATCTTAGAAATGTCTTGGAGTTTTTTGGTGGGATCAATGAATAAGTGAATAAGAGTGATCTGATAGATATAATCTGCTTGGGAATTCCAAAAGACTTTACACAAAATCTCCCACCAAAGACTTTTAATGACACTTAGCAGCCATGGGATAGGAGAGAAGTCTTTGCATGGATAAATAACCAGCTTAAAACAACAGGATACAGAGAGTTGAAATAAATGGTCTGTTCTTGCTGAGAGGGAAGTTCACTAGTGGAGTCCTGAGCTGGGGCCTGTACTGTTCAACATATTCATAAGTGGTTGGGGAGGAGAGAACAAACAGTGAGAAAATCTGGTGGTGAGGCAGGATTTAGTCAGGGGAATAAGGTTGTTGATAGATAGTGAAAGAAGGTAAAAGGGCTTGCAAGACTGAGTGACGGGTCCACAAAATGGAAGGTGAAATTCAACAGACTTAACTGTGAACAGATGCACAACGGGAGAAGTGATCTAGGCTTCACATCTAAAGTGAGGGGCTTTAAGGAGACCACTACCACTCAGGAGAAAAATGCAATGATTACTGGTTTTCTTGGATACTTCTGTGAAAATGTCAGTTCAATGCTCAATAGCACTCAAAAAACCTCCAATCATATGTTAGGAATTACTAGGAAGAGAGTGGAGATGAAAAGAGAAGATCCTTACACTTTTATATAAATTAATCTATTGCCTACTCATTCGGTGTGATATACAATTCTGGACCCTCATCTTGAAAGAAATATACCAGAACTAGAAAACCTTCAGAGAAGAACAAGAGGGCTGATAAATGTCTGGAATGGCGGTCAGGATTTGTTAGCCTGGAAAAGCTATGAAGACTGACTGATGTGGAGAATATCGATAGGGATCAGCTGTTCATGTATCAGTACGAGAGCTAGAGGGCAATGGGAGCTAATTCAGCTAATCGAAGTCCTGTTCAAACCAGACAAAAGAGATGGATAGTTCATCTCTGGAGCTCCTTCTCAGAGGATGTGTAGATGGATGCAAAACCAGTTTTAAGGGAGATTGTACAAATAGTTGGAAGAGAGATCTGTGAAGTGTTTCTAAACAGAAGAACCATGAAATCCACTAGGCTGAGCAGAGTTGGAAGCTGGAATAGTATTCAGGCAAGTATCATAAATGATTGCCCTGTTCTTACTCTTTCCTGGATGTCTCCTTCGCATCATTACTGGGAAAAGGATACTGATGCTTGCCCTGACCCAGTATGATGATTCTCATGTTCTCGTCTATATGCGCTTTATGGACAAACATCCACTGGACATTCAGATTCACATACAGTGTTGTACTTTAGTAGAGCAAGGTCTAATCTCTGTGGTGAGGAGGCAGTTCAGCTCTGGATCTTAAGTTCAAACCAGCATAATCTCTTAAGTTTTTCACCTTTCTAGGATAGAAGATCTCTCTACAGATCACCTCAGAAAGAAGTTCAAAGGGTGTTGTCCCTGAGAAACTAGACAGTATGGTCAATATGCCTGAAATAACAGCTTTTTGATGCACCCTTATTTGCAATTGGAGGTGACAATAAAATATCACTGGTTTTGTTTCAGGACTAAACTTTCCGCTGGTTGTATCCTGGCCTCTTTCACCAGTGTATTTCTTCTCCGTGTGGAGACTGGAAATGCTATCCACATTCCCTCCAATTCCTCTTAATTCAGAAAGCTGGCACAAGAACATGCTAAGATTTGGAGAGTCTTTGTTAGCCAAAACAGGGCAGTTTTCTGATCTGCAAAAAGTCATGATCCCTCTAATGCTGGTTCTTTTCACTGAGGATGGGATATCACCATAACATAGCTGAACTTTGCATCCCCATTTGCACGGTTTCTACTCCACAGTTTAGCCAGTAAGTGGCTAATTTCATTGAGGCCAAGTGAGCCTGTTCTTGAAGTGCATAAAATATCCTCCTTAGCTGGAAAGATTAGAACAGTGTACCTTGAAGATAAATACAAGAAATTTCCTATCCAGGCCTGTTGTCACCTGCCATTTCCATCTAGAAGGCAGATTCAAAATATTTGAGAATATCTGCTGTAATGAGCCTTTGGTGAATTCACTACAGTTTCAGCTGGCAACTCCTTGAGAAATGCTCAGTATTTTCACACCTCTCTTAAAAAGATCAATAAAATGCTTAAAGAGGACTTACTTACCTGCAAAGGAGTTGTTCTCTTCTGAGCTTGACTTGATTTCTGACAATACTGATGAGACCTTTCTTCACTTGTTACCCTTCTGTTCTCTTTTTCAATTGTCCAGCAATTCTAACTTCTTCTAAGCAAGAACAAGGAAGGGTGGAGGGAAGATTGCTAATGGTAGATCTCTTTCATATGCTTTTTTTTACAAGGAAGACATTTTATTAAGACTCATCCTGAATTCCTGTCCAACAAATTAACAGATTTCCACCTTAAGTATTCAAGTAGTAAGTGTGTCAGTTATTTTTGCTGGAGCTATGAAACACCAGGGACAGGAGCAAGTTTAATAAACTGGATATATATGAGACACCATCACTTTAATTAACTCGATTATGCAGTTTAGATCCTGTCCATGTTGCCTATTGGAAAATAAGAGAGATCAAGCCTTTTCAGTACCGAGAATCTTGACTTTGGCTTCCATATGAATCTAGAGTGGATGTTACCTGTCAGACTTCCAGACATCCAGGGAACATTGCTGCTTGTTTCACCAGGAGGGCTTAGGCCATCTGGGGAGAAAAATTGTGGAAGAAAATTCTAATTTTGATCATTTGTCAATTTTTATACATTCATATATGTCATATCATCATCAAAGCATCCAAGCTGCTACAGACTTGAGAAGAAAGTTTTACAGCCATTGTAACACTTGGGAGTACGCAGAGGAATATATCTGTGATTTATAATAACTGGAAAAAGAAGAAACAGTTTCTTACTTGTACAGTAACTGTTTCTCTTAGCAATGTGCTAGACACAAAATCTCTCCATAGCTTGCTCTTGGTTCTCTCCACTGCAGATTCCATTATAACTTATAGATCCAGAGGAGATGCCCTTGGAATTTACAATCAGGACACTTTTTTTCATTCCTGCTTACCATCCCCGTCTGGGTTTTGAATATCTCAACAACTTTCCATGTCTTTTCAACACTCCTCCCTAATACCTCATTACAGAGTTGGTGGCAAGATACTGTCTTTCATCTGCTCATACATTCACTTTACAGAAAGTACCTCAAGTTCTCTGTAAGGATATCTCACTGGGATTCTAGTATGGGTTTTTCTCTTTGACCTTTTCACAGCCCTGGGGCATTCACCAAGTATTTTGTGGTCATGGTAGCTCATCTGAAGAGACAAGAAATACAGATCCAGCCATAAAGATGTTTCTATAGGCACTGCTATCCAAGAGATCTCAACTGCCTGTACGGGTACATGAGAAGCAAAAGTAGAATCCATGTGGACAACACATCTTGAACTATAATTACCATATGGTAAATAGTCATTCTTTATTGTATTGTCAACAGTCAAGGAACCTGCTCTGATGTGGAGGCTTGGGGTATTGCTGACAGAGTTAATGGATGAATCTTGGGGGAATACTCTTTTTCTCACTTGACACTCAAGTCACTTTTCTTAATTGTAAAAACATCTGTAAGAAGAACTGAATGAGTTGTAGGCCTTGACAGCTGATCTTCCCATGACTCATTCCACAAAGACAAACTTGTCTTATACTTGTCCTTTATCTTCATCCAAAGCATTTGCCAAAAGGAGTGTCTGAATTTTGCTTAAATTATAATATTCAGTTTCAGATTTTCCATCTGAAGCCTTTGCTCCAGAAAGAGAAGGGAAGCTTCATATTGTGGCAGTAATAAGGTTTTAAGAGTTATTTTGGATAGAACCAGGGTATTTAGGAAGGCACTTCAGGCTTTTCTACGTTTGTGCATTAGGTTTAAAGAGAAAAGCTGTTTTTATTCCATTTCAGGTTGATATGAATTAGCTTCTGCACAGAGAGATGTTACTTTTACTTGGATGTTAATAGTTACAATGGGGCCACATGCAGATGTTAACAGCAAGTTGTCTACACCTCAGCTACTTGTCTAGCTTCCAAAATAATGAATAAAGAGAATTAGGGTCTCTTTCCCATAATATTTGCCTAAAACAACTCAGGCTGTATGTTCCCTAAATTGGTTATTTTATTTGTTTTCCTGACAAGCTCAGAGGTAGATGTCTCCAATGTAGGTATCTAAAGTGACTTTAGTAACCTTCCTCCATTATTGGTAGATTTTGTTCCTCAGAGCCTTTTCACTTTCATTGCTGGGAAGTAGCTCTGCAGTCTTTCCCTGTAGGTATAAATTAAGCAAGGACTTCCTAATTTCAATTAGATTAGCTTGTCAAAATAAGATTGATAGTAAATTGTCTCAAAGTATAAGTACCTTCACAGATATAAAATACTTAGTAAAGTAGTGGTTTTTTAATCTATTGGAGAAATGCATACTGAAACCAGCTAGCTAGAAGCTAGATATATTTGAACTGAAAATGAGACCTTTTTTAATGAAAGGGGTACTTAATCATTAAAGCAACCCCAAGATTGTAGCAAAAGGACTGATAGCTTCTCCATCTTTTGATGTCGTCACATCAAGACTGGCTGCCTTTGTGAAAGGTATGTGTCAGCCAGCTACAAGTGACACTCCGGTCAAACACAAATTATTGGGTTCAGCACAGGGGTAACCCAGTGAAAGTTAATGACCTGTGATATATAGGAAATCACACTAGATGATCTAATGGTTTCTTGGCCTCACACTCTATGAATCTATGAATATGTATCCTCTGAGGTTGACTGCTAATTATATTCCTAAACAGGGGAATAGGCAGAGGCTGCTTCAAAAGAAGGATTTAAATTTATTTACTGGTATCCATTGTTCTTTAGCTACATATTCAGATGGTTAACACCCAGTTTCTTTCCTTTCTTAAATTTTCCTTTTTTTTCAAGGTCTGTGAGAGGAGCTGGAGCATTTGGGAAAGCATAGTCGCTGATAGCCTCCACTGTGAGAATTTGGTGCTATGAGAAGTGATTCACACAGTTCCCAAAAGGCGCTGCTTTCCAGCATGTTACCACATCTTGGCAGCATTTGAAGGGCACCCTGCAAGCATGAAAGGCAGACGTGGTGATTCAGAGAGCCTCAGTGAGTGGTAAGAAACCGTTTATGATAGAATATGAAAACACCAAAATACATATACTTCTTGTGTTCAGTGCTATTCAGAATATCAAGGGAGGTACAGCCCTCAGTAATTGGGCTCATGTGTGTATGTCTAGAGATGGCTGTTTTGGCCGCCTGTTTAGCAAAGTAAGGCTTTTCCCCACATTTATTTTCTGGAAGGACAGTGGGAATCAGAAGAACTCTTAGAGCCTGTGACCCATCCTTGTGCCATGCTGGGGCTGCCCATATGTACTTAAAACATCAGGTTCCTGTTGCTGGTTTTGTTTTGTTTTCCAATTGGATGGGAATGTTATCTTTAACCAGACAAGAAAATGAAAACAACTGACTTAAAACCTCTTTCAAAATAATAAGGAAGCAAGGATGTTCACAGGAGGGAAGGCATAATAACTCATGAAGAGGCAAGCAATCTGAGGGAAAGAAGTGGCTAGATTTGGAGAATGCTGGGGAAGTCCTGTCTGTTTACAAGCTCTGTTTATACACACCTGTGGGTTAGAAATGCTGTCATCTGAGGAGTGGCCCCATATTACAAGAAGGTCAAGCACCAAGCAGACCTAATTAAAAGCTCATTACAAGAGACAATCTCCATTAGCATGCCAAGTTTCATGCAAATCCATTAGCACCAGGGCTCTCTTCGGAAGCTTTAAATTCCAGTCCTGTGCCCCAGGGACTGGAAACCGTGGCTGGTTAATTTGCCATTCTCAGTCTGTGAACATTAGGCACAGTCCTCTTACTTTCTGGATTATTTCACATTCCAGCAAATTAGTTTTATCCGTTCTGAGAACATTTTAACAAAGAAAGTTCTTTTGGCATCACATGGATAAAATAACAAGGGATAAAAGAATGAGCAGTTCCCCCAATCAGGAACAAATAACTTTAAATCTCTCCTGAAAATGCAGCCTTTCCTGTTATTCCCACCCCCCTTCCTTTCATTTATCTTTCGGCAGTCGGATTTTTTAATTACGTTTCTGCAGCCAGATTCCCCTCCCTCTCTCTTTATGATGGTGTTCTCAAGAGCCATGTTTTTTCTTTATGCCATTGTAGCAGAACTTGACTAAAGATCTTCAAACTTGTTAAGTATGAAAGTTGGTAAATGATACTATTGTTTGAGTTAAGGGTGGGGGGAGAAAGGGGGAAGGCAGTTTATCTGGGGTGGCTGTGGGGAGGGGGAAGGTTTAAAAAAAGGAAAAGAAAAAAGGCTCAAATGAACTGAAATGGATCAAAGTAAACAGAGACATCTAAAAGCTTTTGTAAGTTAAAAGTGGCTATCTGTTGCAAGTCCTGCCTCATTAACTACTGATAGAAGCACTGTCTTGGCCTTCCAAGATATCTAATGCTGGCCGCCTATAACAAGATGAACTCTGGGTTATTCCCTCTTGCCATTCCTTGTGTTGCCGTGCACAACTGCTTAACCTCAACCTCTCCACAAATGTTTATCCTCTCCGCTAAGCGCAGCAATGGGAGATTCAGTCCCCAAACTTCAGTGCTCACTCAAAAGAAGAAACATAAGCTCAGAGAGGAGGAAGAAGTGGAAGAAAGAAGGAAATAGCCCAAAGTCAGTGTCTTGCCTGTGTGTCTGGTTTGCACCATTTCAATATGCCTTTTTCGAGGAATGAATAGAGTGAGAGATGGAGATCAGCCTCCCTGTTCTGGGTTACAGTATCCCCCATGCCGTCCCCGTTTGGTGGGGGAAGCAAGCTGAAACTGAGAGGCTTGTCTAGGGAAGCAGGGAGAGTGAGGAGGGATGGGGAGGGGGGAACACGATGGCTCTTTGACTAGGACCAGATAGGTCTCTGTGTAGAGTAATATTACAGCTCGCTCTCTCATAAACAAGCTGCATGCTGGCTTCTAAAGGGCCCATCTGGCATAGCTTTGAGAATGGCAATAATTACAAGCTGATGATGGACATGGAAGAAAAGCCCTGCTGAGCTAGCTCATAAGGAAGTACAGGCCAGGACTGTAATACAGGCTAAAACCCTTTCTAGTTTAGGCCTTTTGGTGTTCTTAATCACAGACTTTAAATGTTGTAATAAACACTGTTGCATTTTATTGACCAACTCCCATGACAGGCAAATCTTTTTTATTTTATTTTATTTTTACTATTTGTTAGTTCAGAAAGCAGTTTGAGAACAATTGTTTCTTAAGACTGGGTCTGTAGATTTAGTTCATGAAAAGTGATCCAAACAGCGAGAGTCCCTTTTGTTTCTTTGCAATTAAAAAAGAACAAGAAAAAAAAGGGAAAAGAAATATTTTAGAGTTCCACTTACCCCTGTGCAGTGCTAGGTCACTGATAATGCTCGCTTTGTTCTGAGATTATCATTGAGGAATAAAAGATCTAAAATGAGTTGTTAAGTTTTTAGGTGAAACTCCTGTTGATTTCACAGGAAAGAAAGCAGTTTTTAGATATGAGAGGTATGGGCCTGATCCTGTGCCCAGTGAAGTTTATGGCATACCCGCCGACTTCAGTGGTCTAAACTAGCGTAAGCGGAAGCTTAGAGGCCTCATCTGTGTCTGTATTTAAGTCTGTATTTAACTCTTACTATTGTGACTCAGAGCATTGTTTCTGAATAAAGAGGAAAATTCCAGGCTGCTGGGTTTACTGGAGCTCTGTTCCAGTGTCCCTTACAGGTATCAAACATCATTTTCACAGTGAAAAATGTGAAACACGTTTTCACAGTGGAACATGTGAAACATGAAACACAGCAACGCTGATGCCCAGTTTGGGGCACCTGACAGGGTTGTGATTTTCAGAGGAAGGTCTCTCTGGCACCAGGTTTCCCAAGTTTGGAATTAAGAATCACTAAACTTTTGAGAATGTTATCACCTCTGTGTCTCTAAATGTCTGGGTTTCGGGTATATGAGTATATTTACTATGTGGCTTTATACGCCCATGTATGTGGCCGTGCCATCTCTATGGACTATAGATGGATATGGACTATCTCTATGGACTATCTATATGGATATATGAGTGGAGTGCAATGGAGCTGTGACAGTTAACACCAGCTAAAGTTCTGCTTCAGAGAGCCTATCTGTTTTGCCAGACTAATTTCATTCTCCTTTTCCTTCTACGGAGTCTAGAAGATCAAGAGTTAAACAGTTCTGTGAGTTTTATTTGACTGGAGTACAATAAATCTCCCAGGGTGACTGATAGACTGATAACTCTCAAAATCCTCTCAGTACTTTGTGTGTCAAATCAGCAGTGAATATGGAGTGTTGTCAGTTGTTTTAAATAATGCTGTTTTGACAGTACATTGTTTATTACAATTCAACACGTGCAATTTGTTTTCTTGGAGGAAATCTGCCTTTATTTTACTTTTTCTTTTTTTTTTGGTTTAAGAACATCAGCCATGTATTAGAAATGCTGCATAATACAGTGGGTTGGGTTTACTGATCCAGTTGAATCCTGGAAATGTATCTGTGTTTTTACAGGACACATTCTCGTATGAGATCCTAAATAGCAGAACATTCTGTTCCTTTAGATAAATGTTTGCCTGCAGGTATAGCTTTGTGTTTGTAAATTGTTTCATGTTGGTCCTATTTCTGCTGCAGTTCTTTCACAGACATTTGAAAGTTTTTGTTTTACTTGTAGCTGTTTGTATCCCAGCATTTCATAATGCAGACCGCTTATTTAGTTTTCCCGATTACCATTTGATTATTTGTTCAAGCATCAGATTTTTTTCTCTTATTGTTGCAAAGTTGAAGGAATGCAGGGTCAGGCAATGGAAATTTACCTATCCGAATGCAGCTCTCTTTTCTTTCATAAACTTCCTTTGGCTTCTTAATCTGAAACTTGCTTGTCAATGTGAAACGATTTCTTTATATTTAACTGTCTCTTTCCAATACAGACTAGAATTGTTCCTAACAAAAGAAGCATGAATTGGTGGAAACTATATATTAAATGCAAGACTATTTGTCTAGTTTTCATTAGGTTGCTGAGTGAGAAGCCCAAACTCCTCTCTTTTCCCAAGGTACTCAGATATCCACGAAGTGCCTTCATCCCATAGCCTTGTTTCCTCTCCCAGTAAACCAGCTTTCCAAAAGAATGCTACACTCTCTGCTCTTTATACTGTCAGCAGTGACAGCAACCAGCAATGCTGACATTTCTTATTGTTTACAAAGGATGAGCGCCAACAAGGCATCTCTGATCATTTGATAAACTCTCCTAACCCTCTCCCCCCCGCCAACCCTCTGCTCCACTGACCAAACTAACCTTTTCACGGTACACTGCCTATAATTACCAGTGAAAGACGCTAACCAGAAAGGATCAAAACTTCAGCTAAACACAAACAAACCAGCAAAACAGCTATGAAGATAAACTACTCACAACTAACATTGCTCGGCAAACAGTGCAGGCCAGGAGAAACTGAGTAGCTACAGGCGGGGGGTGGAGAAAGAAGAAATCTAACCCTAAATTCCTTATGTGCATGTATTTTTCATATGAATTTTAAAATTGCTTGAAAAAACATCCTAGAATAGCATTAAAATAACCTTATTGTTTATTATCATAATCCTGTATATTTAATATCCTTTTTCCCCTTCAGTTCCCCCCACTCCTGCAGAAACTCCCGCCAACACAGTGGTCAAACTAAGTTCATAGTTCCTCATAATGAGCCCAGGACTAACGCCTATACCAAAAAGAGTTACTTTTCAGTAATCACATGAATTTTACTTTTACCCACCCCCCCTCAATTTCTAGTGTGACAAGCAGATACTGTATATTTCTTTCCATTCCGTTTTCCTGGAGGTGAGAAGCACCAGCACATAGAGTCTTCTCATCCCTCTCCAAGAGTGAGTTGGCGAGGAAGGCAGCATTGATGGCCTTTGTTTGCCAGGAATGTTGATGTGGTGGATGATTATACAAAAATGGTTTAAATTCCGTCTTAAAAAATTTCATCTGCTGTTCCAGATTCTACCTGAATTAGCTGGATAACCGGTTTGCTCAGTAAGCAGAACTTTTGCCACTGAGTTTTCCAGTGCCAAAGAGTCAGTTTTCAGGAGGGTGTGATTTTCTTCCCATATGCTAAGCTGTATTGGTTCACTCTTTTCTTTTCCATGATAAGAAGGCTGTTACATGGAAAACAGCAAGATCAAGTAGGTCTCCAGCAGAAATCCAAATCTTTAAACTGAAGCTTTATTTTAGGCAAAACAAACAGCAGCAGCAGGTCTTCTGGCTCTGCAAAATACCTTCTTGTTCTTGTAGAAGTCTTGTCTGCTGGGAACTCAGTCACGCCATGTTATCTCAGCATGGAATTAGTCTTTTCAGTGATAAAATAATTTTCATTTACTTGTGTTACTTCTGCAGATGCCATTGATTAAAACCTCCTAAGGAAAAACTACGAAAGTAGCACTGCCACTCCTATGGCCTTTCAACAGGCTTTGTCATCAGCTGGATACTGAACACCTAAGAGACCTCTCTTCATCTTTCTTTTTTTCATCAAATTGTTGTAGTGTTGTGATGGATGAAATAGGTTGCACCTTAGCCCTGAAACCCTGATCCTTGGCTGGAAGCTTTAGCTGAAACTTCAGCACAAATAATAACCTGTTGCTAAATTGAAAGTGGCTGAGATCCGTCCTTGTCTGACTTTGCAGAGCCTCCATCATCTCCATCATCATGCAGGGTCTCCAGAAACACTGTTCATGTCAACACAATTGGTCAAGGTAGTACGTGGTGTTTTTCCTTTCGTTTATTTTAATGCCAGTTTTTATGGTTCTCTCTTGAATTTTTATCTGTTCCAAGTAGATTTCACAATGTTGTCAAACTAGTAAGGTATGAAAAGCTGAGCCTACAGAAGCAGACTTGAAAGTCTATGTGATTTAAGGAGCATGAAAACCTCCTTTAGAAGTATCTTTCATTTAGCCTTATTGGCTTTCCTGCCTTCCCTCTATATCAGTCTGACATTTTTTAATCAGAAGGTTCTGCACAAAAGTGGCTATTCATGCACTTACGACACTCAAAATGAAAAGTATCCATAGGTCTGAGATGTCGTGAATTTTCCCAGAAGAACTGGGCATGTGCTTGTGCATGTGATGTGCATGAATGCCTTTTGTTTCCTCCCAGCTCTTCTTGCCACAGGAGGTATATCCAGGGAATCGGTTTGCTCCAATACTCTTGCAAAAACATGCTGAGCGAATTACTGCAACGAAGCTAAGTGCTGCATAGACAAATACAGTTTAATGTATTGACAAATAGGAATAGAATTTAAAATTGCAGATATGCATCATATGACGACATGAGCTTAAATATACAGAAAAAACCCCACAAGTATAAGGCATATTTGAAGTTTCTAGGCTAAAATATTTATGAAAAAGAAAATGCAAAAGCTGTGCAAAATACCATAGCTATTTACTTTTTAAAGCATCCATAGATAGGAAATGCCTTACATCAGTCTTTATTATGTCCAAAATACCCACTGGCCAGTGAATGCAGATGCTAAATGCAAAGCTGAATTTTTTTAAAACAATTTAATGCATTTGGTGAGGGGAGACTGTAAATTAGCCTTATCAGAAAAAGTCTTAACTCTTGAAAAACTGCTTCCTCCCCATAATTGTAGGGAGGATTCATAGATCATAAGGCTAGAAGGGACAATTGGGGGGCATCTGTTTCTAACATGTAGCATGTTGGCCAATATTGGGTATTTCTGAAATTAGATACAGGAAAACCTATAGCTTGAGCCAGGGTAGGCAGTGGCACGACTATAATCAACTGTCTGCGTTGGACAGAGATGGAACATGTAACACGTGCTCATCAGTGAGTTACACAGTCACTGCAAACTACTTGGGTTTCTTTTTCCTGCTGCTAATGTAATTAGAGTTCATATATTTCCCACTACTGTCCTTTTATCTTGCCTCTTTTTCACGTTTCCAAGTCTCACTATCACCTTCATGCTAATGAGGCACTCCTTGGCTAGTTAAACACTTGTTATATACCTTAGTATAGGTAAGTGGGCACATTGGATATGCAAGTCTTACCTGTTCTGAATCAACATGACATTTTATTTCTGTGCTTTGTGTTAGTAACTTGGTGTGAGTGTAGCCATGTGTTCCCAAAGCTCAGAGTTGCAGCTGAGGGGAGTAGGCAGGGAAAGGCACTAGGATAAAAACACACAAAAAAAAAATTCTTCCCTGCACTCACAAGTGCTTGTATTGTATTGATCCCAAGAAGCTCCGTGAATTAAGATGAGGTGAAAATGCCAGCAATCCCTTGCCCTTTTATCTCCACTGTAATGAAGTAATGTCTTGCTGTTTAACTTTCATGTTACAATTAAGATTTTTACTTCCGCATGTGATTCACTGCAGGGAAAGTGAATTCAGAAAATTTTCAAGGGCAAAAAGACACAAGTCAGAGGAGCAAGTAGGTGGAAATGGAGGTCTTTTTCCAAGTTATTTATTTCCAAGTCAGATTAAAAAGAACTGTAAGAGCAAGTCTTGCTTCTGTCAGCATGCAGTGATCAGAAATAATGAGATATTTGCTCTTGGGGCATTATGAAAAGCCCCCTAACTCAGGAGAAGATGCCAGCTGACTTCAAGGAGCTAGTAGGGGGAGGTGTGTGTGAGACAAATAAAGGTCAAGCACTTAAAAGCCAACAGGCTAATTGTCGTTTGAGCCCACAGATTTCTTTCTGTTTTTTGGATCAGATGTTTAAAAATGTGAGCTCAAAATTCATGTCATTAATGCATAGAAGTATTTTACAGTGAGGGCTAGGAGAATAATAAACATATTTAATGTCATTTGTCATGGAACTGCATATAGATTCTCTACCTAGTCTACCTAAAATGAAGTGTCTTTGCTAGACAAAGCCAGTTGTTCCCTGGACACTGGATGAAGTAGCTTTCTGCTTTGTAGATTTTTGCTCTATTGCATTTGCAGGTGCCTCATATTTAGTCACAGACGGCAAATAATCAGAACTTATCTGAATAAAATTTTCCTGAATCTTCTGCCTGAATGTTCTCACTCTCTGTTCCCAGCCAAACTGCCTTTCCAGTTCTTTTCCCTACCTTTCTGCATAGTTCATTGCCCTCATTCCACCACTGGGGCCCAAGAGTTTTGTTTGATGTCTCTCTCTTGCCTATACACATCTGTTTAGGCCAGTGGATTTCAGACTGTGATACAGGGAGTCTCGGTGTGCGGGAAGAGGAGGTCACCACGGTTTGCCTCTATAGACTTCTAGAGATGTCACTAGGAAAAGCACAGTTATTGTCTTTAAATTTAGATTTGCTAGTGCATGGCCTGCCCTCCCATGTGAAAACTTTAAAAGGGCTGGAAATCCAAAAGGCATTGCTGCGAGTTGTGTTGTGGAGGAGGAGGAACATATCTCTGTGCTGCACGGCTCCTGCCTCATGGGCATGTCCCAGAAGAGCTCCTCTGGGACAGAGGTACACTCTTCCCAACCAGTACTGTGTCAGACTCTCTCCTGAAGTGGCTTCTATGTGTCTTTTTTGTTTAGAAGTTATCAAGATGGTAGCTTTGCTGATGTACTGATGGAGCAATTATCACAGTGGTTGTTGTGGGGCACTGGATTTTGGCTATTATAGGCTTGGTGGCCCAGGTGAAGTAGAAACACACAGCTAAGCATTTACATCAGGGACACGCTGTGCAATATCAGCATTAATACCAAAATTCATTTTCAAGCAACCAGCATTTCTTTCTGGGGAAACACCCCAAGGAAGCAGGGCAATGGAAAAAGAAAGTCTCTGAAACAGTGCTCAGGGGAATTTTGCTCCCCAAGTTGCTGATCTTGTTGGTATAGATAAGGGGGAAATGAGGACACTCCCTCCTGATTTTGGTTAACTGTATTTATACATATTCTGTGGAGCAGAATTTTCATCAGCTAAGAGTTACATCTCTGCAGGAGTCTCCTTATCTTTTGGCTTTGGGCTCCGCTGCTGCTTCGCAAATACACAATGCAAAGTACCAGCTTGCTGCATCCACTGCACCTGATTATTTGGCTTTCATTTGTATGCCCAGTCATTGTAATAAACATCATGTTGTACTGGGTCTCAAAAAGGGCCTTTCTGGCTAATGAAACGTGCAGTTTCTGTTACAGTTCCACAATTACAGTTCTTTCCC
>NW_009216284.1:88347-98525 GCF_000690835.1 Fulmarus glacialis
AGAGCTTCGTAATGCCTCTGCACTGCCCAGATTGTCCCCCATTCAGTGATGAATATTTTTCAACATACATAGTGCTGAGATCTGTTGTGAGACAACCAAATCAACCAGGTTAAGCTGCCCTGTGGTCCCAAACGTGGATGTAAGGCAGGCTGGCTGGCTGCGGTCCCCTCTGGGAGGCTGTGCACACGGAGGGGTGCAGGCCCGTGGGAAGCAGGTGGCCAGAGCTGGTGTTTCTGCTCTCCCCCAGCAATGCCTCAGCTAGTGCAGTAAACGGTGTCAGATATAGGGCTATTATTAATTCCTTATCCTTAGGTCACGCTGGATCGAGGACCAACATATGGTTTCTTTAGTCACAGTGAGGCTCTAGGGCTGTACATCTTTGCCTTGCCCTGTACTTAGGGATGATAATAAATTCTGCCATGGACCTCTATGAAAATGGTTCAGCCAGTGCTGGCCTGGCGTTTTCTACACACCATTCATGCCACTAAACCCTGTTCCCTCCCACAGTGTACTCAGGCCCATGAATACTCAGCCTTCCATTTCCCCACCTTTGTCTTTAGGAAACGGTAGGGGTAGCTCCTTCTCTAAGGCATCAAATTGAACCAGTTACCCCTGTACTTGTGATCTTTGGAACTGCCATGATTGTAAAGTCTGCTTAAAGCAGAGTTTACTAGAGTTGTATAAATCTTTGCTTTAAATCCACTGTAAATACGTTACAGAATCTGCCAAACATGCATTAAAATATTTTGCTCCAGATATGCCTATGTCTAACCTTTTGGTTTCTAAGAGCTTTAATCAGTAATCTTCAAGTAGGAAGTTATTCATCTTTATTGCCAGGCAGTTCTCAGTGGTGGTCGTGGCAACAATCTTTTCATTGCTTCTGTGTTTAGTTGTTCTTTGACATGATAGAAGTCAGCTGCAGTTCAATGAGCTCACTATTTGTGCAACTTAATTGCTTGCTTCCTTTAATATGTACTCAATTTTTTCTTTTATGAGCAGGGTTGTTGGAAAAATCAAGCTTAAGGATATAGCTATCCACTGTTAATTAACCTCCTTCCCAAACACATTAGTAAAATAGGTCAAATGACTGTTGAGTGTTAAGTGTACCATTACTAAGGTATTTCTCAGCTGGAAAATGAACCCTGTATTGGATAAGACAGGAGTTTCCAAAGGAGCTTCAAGGACTTAGGTGTCCATATTGCACTGAAATTAAATTAGATCCAAGTGCCTAATTCCCTTAAGCTGGATTTTACAAAAGCTCTTAGGAGCGTATGTTAAGGAGTTTTGATTTGGTGCATGTTTAGAGCATGCATGTTTAAAAATAGACTGAAACAGCTTCCTTTTGTTGCCCTTCAATTAAGCTTAGTGGAATCTTTGGTTCCACTGGGATGTGTGATCCATGAATGCATGCGTGTATGTGCATGTGTACACAAGAGCAGGCAAAAAACGGGAATTGGTTTCTTCTTAGGTATTTGTACTTTGCGTTAATAAGGATACTGCATGTGTTTGTTCTTTCAAGAATGACTAATATTATTATTCAGATTTGAAATTCCTAGAATAGTTCTGTTATGTGAGGATGTATAAATAGTTTTGATGAGTATAAAATATGCTCAGTGAGGGAACTGATCTATCAAAACAGCTTTATACAGTGATAGTGTAATTTCTTTCCATGTCAGGGATATATTCAGATGGAAAAATCACTTTAATTGCAGTGCTGATAGCTTGATTGGAATTTTGCCAATTTACCCCCAAAATTGTACATGAATTTTAAAATCATATGTAGAAATGTGAGTTTAGTTGGAAAGTTTTTCATTTTTATAAATGTATTTTACAAAGGAATGGATAAGGTTTAGGAAAAATGGAAGTTGGACGATTTCCCACTGGGAGATAAAAGGCTGTGTTTTGTTATGATTACATCTCCCAATCGCAGTTCCCAGGCTAAGTTGGGAGACTTACTCTAGAAGCTAGTGGGACTTCCCATATGTGTAAACTCTCCTCATCCAAATATTATTGTGTGTTACAGTAGTGGCCAGCCAAGATCAGAGTCCACTGTGCCATGCGTGTGGGAGGCAACCCCTGCCTCGGAGAGCTTCCAGTCTGAAGAAGCAAATGGAGAGGAATGAAGCATTCCTGTGCCCAGGGTCACATGGTGGATCCGTGGCCTCCTTGCAACGGCACCAGGAGGAATGTTATACCTTTGGGTTTGAATTGCAAACGGGGGTTTGCACACTTCACCTTCATGCTGTAGTTCCACAGACAGAGAAGTGCTTGTCTTTGGACAGGCCTTCTCCAGGGAGGGTTTCCCAGCACCATGCCCCAGCTGTACTGCACAGGCTGCGCAGGGGTGAAAGGCTGCAATCCCCCAGACCTCTTCCAGGCACCCTAGCTACATATCCCCCATGCAGAGAGTGAATGCCGTCCTTTCCAGCACAAGTTCTGCTTCTGCTCTATTGTTTTTCCCTGTTACTCTAATATAGGTTTATAAAGGGCTTGATAGATGCAAGGAAGTGAAAAATAAGCGTATTTGTGGAGGCTAGGCTCTTCATTTGAAATGTCTTCCCAGTTCACCAAAGCTAGGGTCAGTGGAAAACTTCTGGCTTCCAGGATGCAAGCTGGAGCTGTGCAGTACACGGTCTCTCTCTTTTATACCAGATCAGAATGCTGTAAAAAGTACATAAGGTGGGCGTAAATGACATTTCTGCCAAAAATCAAGCCCCTTTAGCCACCACCAGTGGTGTAATGGGGCTTATAATAAATGAGAATTAAGTCCTTATTTAGAGAGATGCACTGAAATTGCTGAAATGCTGCCAATGGGATACAAGCATGAGGAAATCGCATTTGTTCCGTGTGGCCAAAACCCACAGAGAAGCTCCATGAAGCACTCAATTTTTTCATATGGTTGTAAATAATGTTGTGGAGAATTAATACTGAAGTCCAGCGAACAACTTATAGACATGCTCCTGCCAATGTGTTTTCACCCTCCTTTGTAGCTGATGGTGCTGCACTTCAGGGTACAGATCTGAGATTCTCCTCAATAGAAATGCACCTGTTGATACACAGAGGGTGCGAAGTAGCTGAGGAGCTTCGGCAAGCCAGGGGATAGCCTTAAGCATTTAAAATGACTGTGAAGCCGCTGCTGTTTGCAAAGTGGCTGCTCCTTTCAGGACACAGTAAACTGATACTAGAGCATAGTTCACACACACCTACTTGCAGCGAGAGAAGCAGCCTATTTCTAGATCCTGGGACACCAGGCCGAGAAAATAGTGCAGGGAATTGGCAGTTACTCCTCCGCTTATATATCTTCTTTTGGAGAAAAACAGTGTGAGGATTCCCAAGCTGTGTGTGGAGCTGGAGAAAAGGGTGGCACTTGGTTATGCCGCAGGGAGGAGTGGAGTGTGTTAGAGGAGGAGTGGCCCATGTTGCACTGCTTGTGTTGGGCATAACATAAGGACCCAAGTGCTCCCAGCTCTTCAGTCTGGTGAACTAAAACGATGCGGCTGGCGTTCCTTGGAGACCATCTTAAAATGCAATTTTGCATGTGGCCAGGAGAGCTGGTAGCCGCAGAGGGGACAGGCGGATTGGCAAGCCTTTCTGCAGCAGGGCCTTGCTGGGTGGCTGGGATTCGTGTCGCAGGCCAGAAGGTGGCACTGCGAATACTGCATTGGAGAGGTCCCATCTGCTCCCGTCCAAAGAAGGAAAGTGGGGGAAATATTGCAGGAATGAGACACTGTAAACTGGGTTACGTGGAAGGGTAGCAGGGGTCTGAGAGAGCTTAAAGCAAGCAGCATGAATGGACAAGGCAGCAGCTTGGATGTGAATGGTGTGAGGGTACAGGGAACATCCTGGTGCTTAATCTTCACTTGCAAGATTTTGATCTTACTAATCGCAGAATCAGACTGTGCAAAATGTTGAAACTTGCAGTTTTATTGCAAACTCGCAAAGCGAATGAGCTTGGCAGGAGGTTTACGGAGTGAGCGTTGCAGAGGGGTTCTTGGCTTTGGCTGGACAGTATGGAAGATTTTTTTGTTTTGAGCTGAAAACGGGCAAAACTTTGCCTTTTCAGCCCTTCTGTGGCTGACTTGGCAGTGCTGGGTTGGGAGAACCACTGCTACCTCTCATTTCTTTCTGTCAGCAAATAATCACCTTTTTGTCAATGAATGTTCAGTAGTGAGGGACAAACAGATGGACTTTGGTTTTGCTAAAACAGGAGACTGACATTGGAAGGAAGGAACAGGTGAACAACTGGCTATGAGCTCTTTGTTAACACAGAGCCCACCTCTGGAGTTATACGCCTGACTTCCTCACCCAGAGACTCGGTATATTTTGAGGAGGATTTTGTGCTTGGCTTTGAGGGAACCTCCGAAAGACAGTTTGATTGGAAATTACTCTGGAAGGCCGGTGGGCGATTCATCATCCAAATGACTTATCCCTCCCCCAAAGTTTCTCTAAAGTTTCCTGTCAGAGCTCATGTGCCCTGAGGAAAAGTGCTTTTTCTTTTTTCATTCCTTCACTCTTCACTAGCTACTTGTGTGGGTGTCCTGGGGTCTCAGAGAAAGTGGTGCTGTGCCTGGATTTGTCTCAGCTTAACTCCACTCAATTTCCATCCACCCCAGTGTGAATCTGGAGTCACATCTTAAAGTTTATGGCGATCCACTCATGGACAGACTTACTGGGCACAGCTGTCAGGTGGGGGGGCTTTAGCCTTCGCCAGAGCATCTCTCAGCTGCTCCCCTTCCACTGCCACGTGGAGACATTTACACAGGTGACAGGAGAGTGAGGATTTCTGGGTCCTAAACCTGCTAACTCTTGTGAACAGTCACCCTGGGTCAGGTTCAGGGCTGGCCAGGATTTGTGCCTGGGTATGGTGCCCAGCTCAAGAGCAGAGCAGAGCCTACACAGGGATGCTTGTAGCTTGCAGCCCTATAGGGACCAGCTGGATTAAATCATGAAGGGTGGCAGGTTTTCCTTCTGCTGTCCTGCTGTGGGTTAGTAGCTGCCAGCTCAGGGACAGTAATAAGCAGTTGGAGAGGAGAGACTTGCAAACTGGGAAGGGAAGATAGATACATAAAAGCTGAGCAAAGACATGAAGATCAGTGTTTTGGCCCAGGAGCATCAGCCCTTTACCTGGAAGAGTGCTGTGCTGCAAGGGGGAAATAACTCAGTCTCTGTGCTCTGCTCTTCGTATGAATGCATAAAAAATTGCTTCACCACAGAGGGCAAAGCTCCCGGACAGATGCAGGAGGCTTGTGCAGGGGAGGTAAGGTCTGCTGCATCCTACCCTACTCCCTTTTCCCCTCTGTGGGCAGACAGGGTGGCTCGCAGTGTGACCAAGCGTAAATGGTGCGGCTCTCTGAATTGGCAGGGAGGGAATTTTTTTTTTTTTTTGGTCAGGATTGCACTTGCAGTTTACAGCAAGCTGGTCTCTGCTGAAAGGCGGATGTGACTTCGCTGTCCTGCGAAGCCAGCCCCCATCCCTCCTCTTTCAGCCCTGGTGGAGTCCTGAGGCGGGGAAGGCCATGTGCAGCTCCGAAGGGCACACGTTTCCTGTCTCTTCGCTCCTGGCAGGTTTTGTCTGCAGACACTGGCTTGAGTACCCCGTAATTACATTTTCGCATTTTTTAATATAGTAACACATGGCTGGGCTTGTGGTAGAGAGCCAAGTGATGTCTTTGGGCCATGAGGACTATAAATAACCAAAGGGATCATTTTATTTGGTTATAGAAGGAAGAAGGTCTTTCTTCAGCAGCTACTATACAAACACAGCTTTGGAGCAAATAAGGAAGAGTTCTTTTTTCTATATGTTGGGGAGATACCCATGGATTCAGCAGAACCCCCCAAAAGACAAAAATTCTTTGAATTACATTTCTCTACAGAAGGCCTTCACACACTGTCAAGCTGTCCAAATTATAGCTTTGTTTTCATTTTAGTTGTGGCAATTATTGTGCTTCTGTTAAAAATACCATTCTGTGTCAATTCTAAGCTCTCGGTAGCAAGGACTGTCTTAAAATAAATGTATATACAGTGCCAGGCACAATAGGCCTCATCTGTGCCCGAGACCTTGAGGCACAACTGCCATATATACAGCAAATAGCTGGTTTGTGTAACAAGATGCAACTTTTCAGGTCTAGATCTTGGCACTATGAATCTTGAAATCCATGCTTCCTCCTTTCCTTCCACAGTGTGCTCCTTGGCACACAGGCGTAAGCTGTATCAGATTGCACTCTGCTGTCAAGCAGCCTCCCCCGCTTGCTCCCCAGCACATATTTCCCCCGCTGTGGTGATGCCCCTTGCCCGGCGTAGCACCCTGCTTTCCACATCCAGGCAGCCCCTGGATCTGTCTGTTGCTCTGACCAGAAATGTGGAGCAGCCGGCAGGACCGAGGCTGCGGTGCTGCCCTGCCGCCAAGGGAATTCCCCACCAGCAGCAGCCTGATTCTTCAGCATTTCTCCATCGGGTGTGTGGCCTTGTATCACACAGTGCTGGGACGCACCCTGCTCTGAGGTCTCAGCACAGGAGCATGTACATCATGCTAGTGAGCAGCCAGCCATCCCCACCACATGGCTTACTGATAATCTAACATGTTGTGATTTCTCCAACTTTGGAGTTTGCTTAGTGTGAACAACTATACACGAGGCATGAACATATAGGCCTGTTATGTATAGCTTTAGTTCTGCTTTGGCATAAGGCTCCCATGAGCTAGTATCTGGGCTGAGTGCTGGATCTGCCATAAACAGTTTGTAGAACTTGAACACAAGCTCTATATTGTGAATCTGCAGAGATGCATAAACCAGAGAGACCTTTCTGTGCACCATGGACCAGGATGCCTGGTGCGTCTACGTATTTGTTAATATATGTGACAAAAATATAACCAGATATAATGGGGCCATTTCTACCCCCATTTTGTGGGTACAAAACATGATCAAAATGTACTCTGACTCTGATAACCAAGCAGGTGAAGAGTATTTACCGCAGCCTTTCTCATTTCCTTTTGGGGAATGTTTTTTCCTGCACATGATGCATAGATGAGTGCCAGACCAAGAGGTTTCATTCTTAGCGTGTGTGCAAACTGCTACACTTCTGGAGGGAAGGCGCTGTTCATACAATTGCATCGTTACAAAGAGGCTATAGTTGCACGATTGTCCTCAATTAGTGGTGCTGCCAGATCATTCCTAATATTTTTTTTAGATAGGCAGAGCAGTGCAATGAATCTGGTAGTGTGTATGTTTTGATGTGGTGCATTGACAGCAGCAGTGTCTATCAAGAAGAACAACAACGACAGATTAAATAGCAGGGTGCTCTCTCTATTATGATGAGGCAGTTACAGGGGAAAAAGCTCCCATTGTTTCTATGGCCATATCGACCGAGGCCTACACAAGGCCCTCTTGATTAAATGAACTGGCAGCAGAACAGCAAGTTCTTGTTAAACATACATGCCAAAAGGCCCTAACACAAACAATCCCCATTATAAATTAGGCCTTTTACAAACAATATTTCAAGAAACTACTTGTCCGTTTTCCATGCCATTATGCATTTTTAGGATGATTACATGTTTCTGCTGGATAATGGCCTTTTGCCAAGGGCAAAATGGAGTTTCAATAGGGCTCATTATGAAGTGAAAAGTTTTTCTATTCCTACCCCCTGGAAGGAAAAAGCCTCTCACAGATAAAGCTTGTGATATAATTATGTTGCTTTAGATAACCAACAACGTTACTTCCCAAATGATAAGTACTTGTTTTTATCCTTTCTTAATCTCACAGGCCTCTTGTAGTCTTTTAATAGGAAGTGGTGGCAGCTGTGAAGGCCACTTGATCATTTGGGTCGGAGCAGAGTGCAAGGCTGCCCTGCTGATAAATGTCAAGGCAGCTCTAGCTATTGGGATCGCTATTAGAGGAAGAAGTGCTGTCTGCAAGGGCAGACTATGCCAGGCAACTTTTCAATGCGCTGCTAAATAATTATGTTCCATTATAAACCTTTCCCTTCCCCTTGTTTGTTTTACAGAGCCTGATCTTCCCCTAAATTAAGGCATGTTAGTCGTATCTGCAAGGGAACATGAAATGCTGAGCTTTCAGAATGGGGATGAATGACCACACTAGGGGCCGAACCCTTGGAACCTGGTGCTGTGCACAGGAGTTCAATGGTGCTCAGTATCACAGAGGAGTTATGCAGTAGCTTTGTAATCCCATCAGACTGGGATGCTGACAAAGGCAGAGGTTGCCTTGGGGATTGAAAAAAAAGGGAGGCTTGTAGTTCAAGCCCTGATCTGGGTCTCAGGAAACCTGGCTCAGTTTCCAGTCCTCCCTCAGAGTCCTCAGTTTTGATCAGTCGCTCACTGCCCTCGTTTCCCATTTGTTAAATGTGAATGGAAATGATTTCTCCTTTTGGCCAACTCTTAGGATTATAGGATCTTAAGATAAAGACTCTATCATCTGTACAGAATATCAAGATCAACAGGCATTTGCCTTAGTTGAGATATTGAGATATTACTGTACCAGAAATCCCATTTCTCTGATCTATGGCTCATGTGACCAACTTCGTTTATAAAGATACCCATCATTCTCCATTACATACTTCCCCCATCATTATTGCAGGAATTTCATCAGGAAGGCAAAAAATAACTTGGTGACCGTGAGAACAAAAGCTCCAATTCATGAAAATTCATTTTGAGGTGGCAAAAGCAATTTATTATACCCATATAGCAATTATTGTCAAGTTACCGATTGCAGGATTTCATTACTATTATTAAGAAGACAAGCCATTTACACTTTTATAGTATCTGAGGTCTTTAGGAACACTAATTAGAGCTTTTCAGCATTTGTGGAAGGGAGGAAGATTTTATTCTGCAGGATCAGCTCACATTCACTAGGAGGGGAGTAGGGAGTTAAGTCGCTTGCCTGTGTGACAGTGAGAAGTCTGTCCTGACAGCTAAGGAGTTAGGGGACTCCCCCTTGGTTTTGTTGCCTGATTCATCTCCCTTGGCTTATCCAAGGAGCCAGTTTCTAGCCTCTCGTGGAAGAGCAGAGAAAAAGGCACCTCCAGGTGGCAACTCAACCTATGGAACATCCACACTTCCACTCACTAAAATCAATTTTCAAGGACCCTAACCAAGATGCTGCTGGCAAGTTACTGAAGTTAGATGAGGTGATGCTGAGCTGAGGCCACCTCACCCTAATTCTGCTTCCCTAGCTGTGAGGAGCCAGGAGAGCTGAGAGGAGGAGTAACTCTGGGGAAGGTATGTACTATCCAAACCAAGGGTGGGCATGGGAGTTTGAGTGAGACACGGAGGAGTGGGAAAGGAAAAGGTGGTCCTGGGATTTAGATAGTGAAATACATCTCTCCTGCTGCCACAGTGGTCTTGTATGAAGTGAGATGCTTTTATTACCTTCTTGGCTAGAAGCCCTAAAGGCATGTTTTTCTGTTTCTGGGTATTCATCTGAGCTCCATCTGAATTGCAGGTGAGCTTAGTGCTCCAAACTGTGTACATGAAAAATGCTGTAAAATGCAAAGTACTTTGAAAGATCATGCTCTGGACAGGCAATGTTTTTGACCTGTGGTGGTGTCGTCCTCTCCTTTCCCTGCTCAAGAGGGGAATAATTCTATCTGCTTACACCACAGAGGAGACAGAGCCACAAAAAGCTCCTGTGGAATTATGGTGATGGATCAGAGAAAAAGACGACAGTGAGAGTTTGACAGGTGGGTGTTTGATGGGCATATAAGGAAGTACACAACCTAAGCAATTCTTGTGCTCTGTGCTTTACAGGAGAAAAGAGAATGGGTAGTTATGGAGTGTTCACACAAACAGACAGGGGAGTTGAAAGCTGGTTGTGGGAAGTTAGTTTTTAGTCTTTTTTACAACATAGGTGTGTTTTATATAATATGTATATTATATAAATGTGTGTATATTAACAGTATATATATGCTTATTTAGGAAAATAAAAGAGATAAAAACATATATATGTATAAAGAAACGTATGCCTGGTGGGGTATGCCTCTTGGATTATGAAATCTAGTGTTCTCATCCTGTAGGCAGACAGTACAAGGTCTGGGTCACAGAGGCGGCTGCCCAGGCACCCTGTGGAGGGAATGCAAACAGGGGCAAACATACCCTGGCATTGCCAGCTCCTGCCACCTCTTGTAGGCAGATTGAAGCACCAAGTGGCAGGCGGGCACAGAAAAGGACC